>NW_026623844.1:226301-236986 GCF_030028575.1 Malurus melanocephalus | reverse complement strand
CCTTCCTTCCTTCCTTCCTTCCTTCCTTCCTTCCTTCCTTCCTTCCTTCCTTCCTTCCTTCCTTCCTTCCTTCCTTCCTTCCTTCCTCCCTCTCTCTCTCTTTCTCTTTCTCACTCCCTCCCTTCCTTCCTCCTTCCCTTCCTTCCTGCCTTCCTGCCTTCCTCCCTTCCTCTACCTGAACCATAATAATAAATTAATTGATTTATATTCTTAAAAGTTTAAACTTCAGAATGCATATTTTTGTAGTAAGAAGACTAGAAACTGTTTTTTTTATGTTGACAAAGAAACAGAAATTTTGATAAAAATAGAAAAAACTATGGAGAAAATACTGGCAAGTTGACAAAAAAAGRTATGTTTTTCAACCATATTAATAATCATATACTTTTAAATTTGAATGTCATGATGTTTCAACTGGACTCTGAAAAACTCCATTTTGAAGTGCCACTTCAGTCCATATCTTGGAATTTTTCCATATCTTGGAAATTGGTCTTTGTAGGTTCTTGCTGCTTTGCTCATTTACTGAACTGCTGTTCCTGGCCTTTGGTTAGGCAAAAAGCCTGAAACCTTCCAGTTTTCAAAGGCTTTGCTTGTTGACTAGACTTTAAACTTTTCACAGAATGTAGCTTTCCTTTCAATTGAAAACAAAAATAGATCGAACCTTTTCACCAGATCAGACCAAATGTATCACCAGTGTGGTTGATGACAGCTGGGTAGCAAATTCTGCAGCCCWATTGTATATTACATTATCTCAACCAACTTGACCTCTGACTATGTTCTTTCTATTTTGTTTACTTTGTTCTTTTTTTTTTTCCCTTCTTCTTTTTTTTTGTCCACATCAAGAGTTTTTCTAAGCACCTCGAGAGCTTCTCTGAGTGACAGCCATAGAAAAGCCAGCACACCAGAAGTGGGTCCCACATTTTCCATTCCTTTGAAGAACACTACCACCACCAAAAATAATGGATACATCAGAAGTTATGCTGCTGTGAGGCTTAGAATGAGAAAAATTTCAGTGCTTGCTAGGAACAAGAACAATATTCCGCATACAGTTCTCAAAAAGATTATAAAATTAAACTTGTATCATTTGATATACACAGAAGTGGTGCTGTTGTCATGTATTATGAGATATGACTCCAGGCCCTGCAGCCTTTCAGTTCCTTTTTGCCCTGCCATCTGCACAGCTAATATCAGATGACAACTCTGAGATCCACCAATTCTTTTCTAATGCCCTGCCTCAAACTAGAGCCAGCATGTGACGTTACACATTTTATCTCCCTCCTCTGCTCTTGCTTGCTTCTTCAGTCGTGCTCCCTCTCAGATGCAAATACATATGTCATTATTTGCCTCTCATGGGCATTTCTATATAATAACAGTGGTATCCAGGCTTTCWTTTTTATGGGAAGAATTCAGAACACACCCTTTGGTTATGTGAGATAATTTTCTGTATGTCTGAGAAAGGTATTTATAAGGGTCTTGGCTGAGGAATGAAAAAAAGACTAAAGCATATCAGTAGAAATTATTTTCTTAACGGCGAAATCTGAATTATACATTAAAGTACCATTTATTCAATCAATTTTATTATTCTGTTTAAAAAGGCAGCCACTTTTATGTGTTTCATATGCTTACAAAGGTTTATTAGCTTGAGTAAAAGGTCATTATTATTCAATTGAATAATTTAATTTTAAATTATTGGTATTGCACTTCACATTATAACTGCTTTTGCAGATGCATTTGATTATGTCAAATTTGCCTTTTAATCCTCTGTCTGGGGATCATTTTCTTGAATCGTTCGCTGTTTCTCACCCTTGCAGTGGTATCATAATGAACACACACAGTCCAGCCTCACATCTTCCATGTAAATTACTGTGCATACCTCTTGTAGCCAGATCATATCAGAAGCTATCTGGTGTCATAWAATCCTGGGTACTGACACGTGGAAAATCTTCTCAGGTGATTAATGCCACAGGCATCTAATTTTCCTGCGAAGCAATATTGCAGTGTTTATGTGAATGCCAGACTTAGGGATATGAAATGGACATTTAGAAAAGTTAATAATCTGTGCCTAATCCTCTCCAAGAATCATCTGTTGGTATTTCTAAAAATAATTGCGGCTTTATTCCTTGTTGMTAATGGGATCACATATTAATTTATTAGAGACATTGTTCATTAAAAAGCTGAATGTCTTCATGGGTGAGATAAATACATGTAGGGYTGCACGTAAAATATATTTGCATTTTAAACATATAGTAAGTAAAAAAACTCACAAAATATTTGTGCTTTGCTGTTTGTTTTCTTGTTTTATTTGCTTAGTGTTTGAGCAAATATGCCCTTCAAAAAAGTTTCATGTTTGCTAGAAACGTAAGATTTGTCTTGCACACTTGGAGACTAYGATTTCTGGGCCTAACACTGAAATTCCCAATGAAGGTAACAAATCATACACAACACAGTCCAACAGAAAACAAAATATCAGGGCAGGCAGACCCAGAGTGGAATATTCTGTGAGCACTGATTCCTCATTGCTGGCGTTCAATACCACAGCAATAATGCCAGTRTGGCCAAAAGTGCTGYGTTTACTTGCATGTRCCTRTGAATTACATAATTGTCTGCTGTTRTCAGGCTGCTCCTACCTCTGCTGAGAAGTTTTTCGTTCAGCCAGGGATTGTCCATTAGCTTCACTCAAAGCAGGATTAGTCTTTCACAGCCTTCCATAATTTTGAACAAATGATGTTTTAGAAAGCAATCATTGATTCCTGAGATTTGACATAGGAAGCACTTTGAAAATGGCTTTGAATACTCTTAATTAGCTCAAAAATTACAGTCTCATTCCTCTCTTACACTGCCATTACAAGCATTTATCTCAACTGATTTCAACAGAGCTGCTTATGTTATACACTGTGGTGAGGAACAAAGATCCCCAAGTTGCATAAATTGTTAACAGCTCTTTCATACTGCCTCTTTATGACCAGATAAAACTTTGATGAAGGACATTCACAGAAGATCAATATGAGAAACCACATAAGACCTGACTTTTATGTTACTGGCTGATACTGAGAATCCCAGAAATAACTATTTGTTTTCGAAGCTCTTACTTAAGATGATGACTGGGTTGATGCTGGTTTTCCTGAAAGAAATATTTCACCTTTAGGAGATGTGTTGCCTCCTGAGCAGAGTTACTCCATAGCTGCAATTGCAGGGATACGGGAAAGGGAATGGAGAGCAGTTTTATATTTTGCAGTGAGCAACTCCATCCTTTGTGTGGGAGAAGGACCCTGTGAGGGAAGGACCCACAGTCCTTTCTCAGCTTTGTGCAGGTGCTGCTCCCAGCTGATGTGAAGCACTGCTGTCAGCATCCTAGGAGGTTCCATGGGAAGGGCTGCTTGTCTCACCAAGGGAATTAGGATCTCTGGGGAAGTTTGGGATCTACTTCCAAAGAACTGGGAAATTGCCTCATCAGTGGCAATCTCTACCTGTAATTTATACAGGCCATAGCACAGCTGTGGGATAAACAACATACGCTATTGAACTGGTTCATAATATATTGTCTGTGAGCTAATATAGCTCAGGATCTATCCACTGCCAAAAGCAAACATTTTCCTTGAGATTCACTTTGATAGCAGTGTTTGTTTATGTAGTGGTTTACCTGTGTGGAAAGAAGCGCACAGGAGGAGAAATGCAATTGCAATCATAGAGAGAAAGTCACATTTATATTAATATTTCTCCAMCCTAATAGTTGTCAAATACATATTTCTGCACGTCTAGCAGTCCGCTTTAATTTGCTTCTGTCAAAGGAAGAGCAAATATTTTATCRCAAGTTCACTGTTGTTGTTTTTCTCCTACAAGTACCCCAAGTACCACAACAGTGAAGGTTACAGGGGTGGCTATTTTTAGAAAGTTYGCTCTTCACACATTTAATCAAGACCATCACACTTTACTTGCTTTCCTCCACCTGTTACTAAAGCCATCCACAGCCTTCAAAATCCAAGCATTATGAAGTGGAAATGCCTGTGCTGGAAAGCTCTCTGATGCGACTGAGTCTTGATGACAAGCTTAATCCCACTCCCAGCCGAAGCTCAGTTGTGCTCCTTTTTGTCCCTGAGGTAGTTGAAGAGCACATCCAGCCCTCCCTCGACCACCTCGGGCAGGGGCCGTGCCARGGGGTTGTGGGCGATGTGGAGGCCCTTGTCCATGGGGTTCCAGGCGATGCGGCGCAGCCGGCGCAGCAGGTACAGCTCGTCGGGGAGGCTCTGGATGGCGTTGTAATCCRCGTTCAGCAGCTCCAGGCTGCCGATGGAGCACAGCGAGCGCGGCAGGCTGCGGATGTTGTTGTTTTCTACGATAAAGATTTGCAGGTTCACCAGATACTGGATGCTCTCGGCAATGTTCTCCAGCTTGTTGGACCCCAGGTGCAAGAAGTCCAAGCTCCTCAGRGCGAAAATGCAGAGGGGAATTTGCGCAAAGCGGTTGTTGCTGAGGTTCAGTTTCCTCAAGCTCGTCAGGTCGGTGAAGCTCAGAGGCAGCTGCGAGATGCAGTTGTGTGAGAGGCTCAGAACCTCCAGCTTCCTGCACAAGCTGAGCTCTGCCGGCACTTCTTTCAGGCARTTCATGTTGGCGAACAAGACCTTCAGGTTGCGCAGCAGCCCGATCTCCTTGGGCAGACTCTTGAGGCAGTTGCCACCCAAGTTCAGCACTACCAGCCTGTCCAGCTTGCCCAGMGCAGGAGGAATCAGCACCAGCTGGTTGCGTGAAAGGTTCAGCTTCTGCACCTCGTGCAGTCCCCACAAGAAGTCAGGCGTGCTGGTCATCCCTTTCATRATGAGGCTCAAGCTGACATAACGCAAGCCCCGTTTCAGCAGAGATTTGGGCTCTTTCCCAGCGAGAAGGGCGTCTTCCCAYGCAGGCAGCTTTGGGCCTTTCCTGAGGAAAACCATGCTCCTTTGGCCCTCGTCCTTCGAGTGCTCCGTTCCCATAACACTCTGGTTCCTGTCTGGGGGAACCGAGGTTTTATTCCCTTGCAATATGCAAATGCCAACAGGGGATGACAGCCTGCAGGAGGTGGGAAAGTCAAAGCAAGGAGACAAGGAGGAGCCTGTGAAGTGCATCTCAGTCCACCGGAACAGTTTCCATAGGTGCTGAGGGAAAGTTTCACTTTTGGGGGCTTGTGTTGATCTTGGTGCACAGTCTGTAATGAAACACTTGCTCCYGACTTGCGAGCAAACCTGTTCAATTCAAGCTGAATGCCACAAGACAGCTGTCACTGTCATTTGGCYTGGGCTTTATTGGACAGATATGTATCTTCACTGCAAAAAGGTCACAAGGATGCTGTATATAACTTCACTATGTCAGCTTTCTTGGCTATCTGGTACATRCCATGGCTGCAGGACAATTAGCGAGTGACTTCAAAAAAAAACAAACAAGCAAGCTAAAGAAGAAAACAAGCAAAGAAGCCATCATTTCTATTCAGATTTAAATGGTGTTTTCATAATCACTTTTATTTTGGCTCCTGAGTTCTCTGACGTAGCTACCAGTCTATCAGAAAATTTAGCTGCAAAAACACTGATAAAGAGTTTTTATGTCAGCCCTTGTTTTCTGCTTAGTAAAAAAAAAAAAGTTCACAAAAGGTTTCAGCTTTTATATGTCCTTTGTGGTGAGGATTGACCTCTTTCTTACCAGAAAGCATACCAACTTCACTGCAGTAGTGACATTTTGCAGTRGTATCTGTGCCCACTTGGATGGTTTCCTGCCACCCACGGCACCAAGTGTGAGCAGCCATTCCACACAATTCTAACCAAATCACTCTGTCCTAAATGTCCTGTGCTGCCTTCACATCCCTCAGACAGATTTTTGGGGTCTGATTCTTTTGTGCTCTAGAAAATAGAGCCTCTTGATGCCCCTTTGCCTGTGAACTTTCACACCTTCCTGAGCTATTGTGGGGTACAGGGGTACTAGCAGTCAAACAGCTTGAACTCRAAGTGACATTTAGGTCTGATAGGAGGGGCTGATGAGGAGGAAAGAAGCAGTGAGGTATAATAATACCCATCAACAGCTGAAGCGTACTCTGCTGGTGAAAGGAAATTGTATTGCTACAGGACTATGTGTGTATTGAGTTTAAACTCAAAGGGATCGTAAAAAGGATCTGCTAAAACTTCAGGTATAATTTAAACTAGGTGAAAATTGCAACAAATAGTACAAGATTTTCAGGGCTTTTCCTCTCCATTGGATCCATGGTGAGGAAGATGTGTTGCTCTCTTCTGAGACATTTGATGATGAGTGTACCCTCCCTTACCATCTCATTTCAGAGATCCTCACCTTAAAACCTTGCATTAGCTCAGATGCTAAAGGGCTGTGCAGAAAACTGCAGCTGGGAGTYAAAGCACTCCAACAACCTCTTTGGAGTCAACCCCCACAGTCCCTTCTTAATGCCAAGCACCACTCAATCTCCTTGGTATCTCCTCTGAGCTGTGGGTCCCTCCTAGAGCTGCTTGAGAAGAGAGGGGAGAGAGGAGGTATAATTGCAATTGTGTCTGACAAGTGGGGTCCTGCACCAGGAAAGCTGTCAGGATCACAGGGAGCAGCGTGATTAAAGCATGTGCTTTAACGGGACTGCGCCACATAAAACCAACTGGTGCTGAGGCTGGAATTCTGCATTCCCTGCAGTGCTTGGGTGAGCCTGAAAAAGGCTGGTTAGAGTGAGTTGGCAGCCTGCGAGTCACAGATCCCTCCCTCACAAGCAATTTTTGCCACTATTTGTCAGTTTACAAACAAATGTTACTAACTGCCATCACAGCCGTAAGCTCTGACTCAGTGCTCTTGTCAACCATTATCCCCACACTCTGCCCAGGGTGGCAGAGGAAACCCTGATGCTGCAGACAGATATGATTCTCGGGGAAAGAGGAAACCCAGTGGCTTGGGCAAGACTGGGCCTTGCATGATGGGGCCCTAAAATGTGGCCCTTCAGCCCAAAAGCTTGAGGCTCTCATGGGCTCTGCCTTTGGGCTGTTGTCTGCCCAGCTTCTGTTAAAAATGCACTTGTTATTCAAGAGCATCCGTGGATTTCAACACAGCATTTCGCTTCTGCAGTGGCAAACGCAAAGGGAAGAAAAAGGCTTTTTAGAGAGCTTTTGTAAAATTAGGCATTTCCCTTCTTTTGCTCTCACTGTTGAAATGAGGAATCTGCAGCAGATCGTCTGCCAGAATCTCCCAGAGAYCAGCTTTTCTCCCTCTGGCTGGGCTCCCACCTGTGACCATGGCCCCACAGTCATTTCAGGGCTCTTTCTTCCACGGGTCACTTTTAGTAACAAATGAAAACAGAACACAAAGGAAGCACAGTCTCCCTGCAGCCACTGCCTCCCGCCATGGCTGGCCAGATATTTTTGGATGAGAACATTGTCCCCATCTCCAAAACACACTGGAGTTCACTGCCGGGGGACTTGGCAGTGCCTGCTGTRTCTTCCCAGCACAGAAATCCTCGTTTCCTGACAGAATGACTCAGCCAAAGTGCTCTGTACCCTTCCCTGGCTTTGCACTGTGCTGTCCATGTGAAATTCAGCCTGTGATACAGCCCAACACAGGCTGTGCTGGAAATCCTCACCGGGGGATCTCTGTCAAAGGAAAATGCTTGCCMTGCTTCAGCCTCACAGCATCTCCTGCTATTGCACTGCTGCACCTCCACTGCCTGCCAAACATCAAGCAGCAGCAAAGGGCATTTAAAAAAGAAATTCTACATCTGCAGCTCTCATCGTCCAGTTCCCTTCCTGCCTCTGTGAGTATCCTAACCTCTGTGCGAAATTTAGAAAAACCAAAACAAACCAAAACAAAAAAAAAAACATTTCCTATTCTTTGTTTTCCAACAGAAAAAAAAMCAGGCTATTGAGCATGCTTGCAGTTGTGGAGATGGGAAACTCTGAGGTAACCAAATCAAGTTTTTCTTGAAATCGAGATAATAAAACCACAGTGGCCTCATCTGGACATCTCAGGAACTAAAATTCTGTACAAAAATAGTCGCTTGTCTCTTGCTGTCCTGGACTGGCTTTGTTCAAACACTGGCAAAAAGCAGAAATTAACTTCATGCAGGCAGGTTTGGAAGCCCAAATTKGTGGGCTTTACATGACACGGTGCACTTGAAAATCACTTTGTAGATTAAACAAAAATGTTAGTGTACAAGTGAAAAAAAAATCCAAAACTTATTGAAGAAATTTGTAGTCTAACTCATATAATAAAAGAAACTGCACTATTAGCAATGACAAAATCCTGATAAGCTGACAAAAATGACAAGCTACATTTTCTGACAGTCTTTGACAATGCAAATTATTAGATTTTTTTTTTCTTAAGGAATCAGGATTGTCAGCTCTAAAAAAACCTGAAGATGAGTCCACAAAAGACCTGGAATTTTAAAGTCTGTTATCTGAGGGATCTTTTATTTGTCTTCAGATTTTGAGTCTGTAAAATGGGAAACATTTTCTAGCTTTTCTCTGTATCCAGGTAGGACTTGCAATAAAACCAATTGCATTGGTTTTAACTAAAGACTGACATCATCACATAACTACCTTTCCATAGGATTTTAACTTTTAATGAACTATCTGATAGCATCAGGCTTTAAATGAAACCTCAGCAATTCTGACACACTGAGTTTAAATTTTGTTTCGCTGCAAAACCAAACGTGTCATTGTCTTTTAAATTGCTGAACTTATCATAGATACCCATAGTTTCATTACCGTATATCTATCCATAGGTTCATAATTAATTTTGAAACAAGTTTTATGTTCTATGGAGTCAAAATCTTACGTAGTTCCTCGGTCTCAGTATTTTTACAAATGTATTAATATAAGAAGARATCATTTAAATCTTTAAGCATAACCATTTCTAGAATGCTGGGGAATTCAACCCACAATCTTTTGGAAGAAATTTTTATTTCATTCATTATCTAGGTCTTATAATAAAACCTGTTTAAATGAGTGTGCACAAACTACCTAACCCTTCCTGTGACAGGAAACATGGTTTGGCTAAAAAGGGTTAACTTCTTTCAAATTTGGCAGAAAACAACAGTTGTGCTTGAGAAATATTCCTTACAAATACAGCTGCAGCTACTGAACCATCGTCTCTTTTTCTATTTCTTTCCTCTGAAGTAAAKAAAGGGTTTTAAAAGCATCAGTTCCATTCAGACTGTCATAGAAATCCTCTGGTCTTAGTGTAAGGAAGCAAATTTTGTAGGTTTTAAACTACCTTGTAGTGGTTTGTTGATCTTGAAGCTATTCTGAAATACTAAGTCAAATTCTAATGGTAATTTGAGATTTATGAGATGTGACACAAGACAAAAACAATTCTTAAGGCAATTTCAGATTTCCTGTTAATTTGTTTTTAATTACGGTGCTGTTAACAGCTTTTAATGACTGTCTGTCCCTGGAGCTTTCTTGGAATGTTTTATTGAGGTCCCATGTGGAGCTGCTAGTTTGTCTGACCCATGAAGAATTGGACCTGGGGGTGAATGACTGCCTGTGCAGGGGCTCATTTTTCTGCTGACCTCTTGACAGAAGACAAGCTAGGACAAATCATATTATAAAATAAAAAGAGAGTTTTGGGGTTGTTTGTGCATGTAGCCTAGCAATGACAGGCTCTTCCTCCTGGTAGTCAGGGACAGCAGCAATTCTAAWATGAGATGGAATTGCAGGAAATTTTATTCCTTTTTTTTGCAGACTTGATGTAGTAGTTTGAAATTCCAGCAAATACATTAATGACTGATTTGCCACCCTGTACTTCTGCCTCAATTTCCCTGTGTATACTCAAACCAAATAGCTGTGTGGGTATCTATTAAACAGAGACAACACACGATCCTGCCCTGTGCCATCATTTGTGTTCATCTGGTGCCCATAACAATCTGGTGCCCTGKCACCACCAAAATTTGCTTCCTGTAGGTGCTTGCCCACCCCTCTGCAGGAAAAGGGGTGTGTAGGACATAGATACGCCCTGGGGAACACCACCATCCTGCAGGAGGATTACAGAGGGCTCTGTCCCGCTTTATTTAGCCATCTGCACACAGCCTCCATGACTCAGCCTTGTCCTTCCCTCGTGGCTGGTGTGGTGACAGGTTTGACACCACTTACAAATGCATTCGCAGTCATTACGTGGAGGATGCCATTGCAATATAGAAAGCATACACTGCTCTATTTTTCGTCGCTACATTTATGAGCAGTCACATCTACATTCATAAATTTTTGTGAAGTAGCCTGTACCTGTCTGGCAGCAATATGGATGTTTGCTAAATGCTACTCAAAGTCTGCAGCTTTCTGAATAAATTTGGAAAAAAGGTTGGAACAGATTATCCCAATTGGACAAAATACTTTTACCATAACTGCTGCCACATGACCTCTGCCATAGGTGCTCTTTTTTGCAGAGCTCTTGAAGGTCATTTTCCTACATTTTGAATGCATAGTAAGAAAACAGCGATTCTTGGAAAGCAGAAGTAAGAGCCTGATAATTCCTTGCCTAAATCTAATTGGATATAGTAAAAGATGTTTCTTGGTCTCACAGAAGCAGTTCAATCATTTCAGTGTCCATCACATGCCTAAATGGCTGGCCTTCTGCCAGAATGTGTCAATGCCTTCCTTCCTTCCTTCCTTCCTTCCTTCCTTCCTTCCTTCCTTCCTTCCTTCCTTCCTTCCTTCCTTCCTTCCTTCCTTCCTTCCTTCCTTCCT
>NW_026623844.1:208502-226283 GCF_030028575.1 Malurus melanocephalus | reverse complement strand
CTCTCTCTCCCCCTCTCTCCCTTCCTCTGTCTCCCTCTCTCTCCCTCTCCCAAAGTCCTTCCAGACTAATTTCAGTGCCTGGAGCAGATCCAGTCCAGCTGCCTGTGGTGTACAACACCCAGCTCTCTGAAGCATCTTGTGACCAGGGGTTATATGTCACTCTGGAATGAGGGGAATATCCCCACCTCTTGTAAAGCTGTTGCTCAGATTAGCAGGGTTTTCCTAAACACCCATGTGYGTGGAGAGTCCAGAAATAAAGCTTGACTCCATGGGCTACTGGCAAAAYTCCCAGTGCCTCCTCCAAAGGCTGTTTTAGTATTCTATATTTAATGGGTCATTGTAGTTGCTTAGTTTTCAGGAATCTGAAAATTCCACCCTCTGTTCTGGAAACAGAAGGCAGACATAACCCTGAGGATTCTGAGGAGGGTGAGGCATTTCCATGGGTCCTACTTGTGGTACCTGTAGTTCAGAGACAGATGGGACTTAAGCAGGACCATTAACTCAGCATTATCTAGTAACAGTCTTTAAGATTCTCTCTGCTCAATCTGCCAACATGCTGATTTTAACAGAAATTTGAAAATCAGTAACTCTGTCCAGGTATTGTTTATGTCAATGTGCCTCTATTCTGGCTCCATGAGATTTTTCATGCCACAGTAAAGACCGGGTGACTCAATATTATCAGTTGCAAAGTTCATTGCTGCTCATTCCCTCATTTTYATTCTAATCGTTTAGGTGTATTTGAAAATGGTGGAAAAAGCCAGAGGGAAGTTGAAAACTTACTTTAGAAATACAATAAAACACTGAGTGATCCAGGTCTTTGTACCTGGTTTAGTGTATAAAATAAATGCATGCTTCTCCAGTTGAAAGCACAAGCCCTTTTCATCTCAGTCCTCATGAAATTTGGTAAATCAGTACTGCAAATCAATGGAACCCAGTGTGAAAGGGTTTAGGTATTTCCACCTAGAGTCCATTACAACAATGATTGAAAAAAGGAATTTAGGAAATAATTCGATCAAAGCTGTTACGGAGCCTTWATCCCAGATCCTGACTCTTACACAAATTTTACTGATATAAGAAGCTCCACATTTACCTTCATATGTCTGAAAAATTATAAAACAGAATCTAATTAAAAATCCCTAAAACAYATACCAGTGACTCAGTTTGGGATTTTTCAGAGACATTATCAAATGAAAGGGCAGACATCCCTCCAGACATTTGAAGACTCAATGCTGACAATTAATAGCTTGACTTTTAAATTTCCAAGCTCTAACTTAAGCAAACATATTGAATGCTTAGCTCAAAGGGCTTTAGTGAACAAATAAAATTTCTCAAGCAATCAGTAAAGCAATGCATCTAGGTTTTATTAGTATGACAGCAATATTTGAAATTCTACAAAATAATAAGGGTCACTGTATGGTCAAACAAAAGCTGGAGAGATCTGAGCCAAGTTGCAGGTAAGGGGAGCTGAGGACATCACACAGAGCACAGCCTGGAGGCAGAAGATAGAGCTYTGTGGGTGAAAAAAAGCACATAAAAAGCAACTTGCATAAAAAACTACCTTAAAAGTAATAAAACAGAGCAAATCAAAGGGAAAATATGATCTTCAAGCCCAAGCATAGGCAAAAGGCAAAAGGAAAAGAAAGGCCCACCCATAATTGTCATCTCTCTTATTTCACAACCTCTAATGAGCAACTTCCCAATAGAGAGGATCAGACATGGTTCTGTCCTGTACCTGAACATCAGAAGAGATTAATTGTGGTGTACAGCCACAGGGTTTCAGCACTTATTGGACTGTGAGAAGAGAGGATATTGWAGTTAATGATTCTGCCTGAGGTGGAATGACAGCACATTCAGCAGCCATGGAGGTAAGTGGAAGGGGAGCACTGATGCTCTGATGTGTGGCCAGGTCAGCTAACAACAAGGCAAACTTTTTCCAAAAGGTGGAAAATGATGTGTGGCTCRAAAGGAATGCAAATGGCATTAAAAATGAAATGAAGATAGGATGTTGGATTGGGGTGAGCAGGGCAAGAAGTTGGAGTATTTTACTTTTAATCATACCTTCCTGGACCGGGGAGGATGGCAAGAAATATTTGCAGAGGATTTGAAACAACAGTGTCAGCCATTAAAATTTACTACACACAGAGCTCAACCAAATGAGGAAAGTAATTCTGAGATATAGTTTCCTGTGAGATTGGAGACCAAACGTGGTGACTCATATTGTCTCTTCCATATTGTGGTCTTAAATCTGACCTCTWCTTCTGCTGTCTTCAACTCCTCTACACGTGCAAAATTCGGGAGCCTGGGTTCACAGGCCACTGCWTTCACATTATCTTTGGTGCTGATCTCCACACTTTCTACCTCGCTGCATTTCACTTTTAGTTTATTGGATTTGAACAAATGTAGGCAATTAGAGGGAAATGCAATTATAACAGAGTTGCAGACAGTTGTTTTCCCAGTGACAAGAACKCTTATCTGTAGCCAGGGCTGAGAGCAGACATGACCTGGGCTGGCGGGCTCAGAGCAATGAGGTGGCAGATGCTGGCAGAAGGTTACAGTCTATTTCCTTCCCTCTCCCATGGAAATGCATTCCAGTTTTCCAAGGCTAATGAACTTTGTTAAGCCATTTCATGAGTCCAGGCTGAATATACAGTGTGTTACAAAAGTCTTAATTGAGTCAGTTTGGCAATCCAAAAATCATTGTTGTGAGATGTATTTAACTAGCAGTCTGGAAACCACTGGTGTTCTATGGGTTTAGACAAGTAACATTTCAGGAATATARATTTTGGCAGCTTCACTTTAAAAGYCACTAGTGGAATTGAGCAGCAAGAAAAGTGATTTTAATACGATGTTTTTACCTCCCCTTTAAGTGATGGTATCATGATACAGAAGTAATAAATGGTAATATGTGGTGGCAAAGGGACAGTGYTAGTCCCCCACTGATAAGGCAGAGCGAACATTTGTCTGCAGCCACCTGTTCTTGAACTTCTGTAAATGCACTTTTTCRCTCTCTCTCACTCTGGAGCAAACTGTGTGTGATACAAGTGGGAAAGAGCTAAGTGCACTTCCTTGGGTKGAAAGCGATATGGAAATAGCGAACACTGTCTGCTACCTGACACAAATACTGATCTAAAAATACGCCACCTTCCCCCTAAACCCTCTCTTTACATCATAAATGAAGCAWAAGCGGACCCCAGAAAGATTGAAGCAGAATGTCTACTGAATTTATGATTAATAAGCATGTCAAGTTTTATAACAGCATCCTTATGTGGACACAGCTAATGGCCTTAACATTGCTTCCAGAATCAAAATTGAATGGTTGAGCAGATTTAGCCTCAGGAAGGCCCACAGTGATAAGGGAACCATCAGAGAAAATAGGTGTGCGCATTTTTCAACCTGTCAAGTGAAAAGAATCACAGATGATGATAAGTCAAGGATATGCCCTTTCCTATGTGAGTTGTATGAGTGTTTGTGCTGAACAAGGCTGCTTCCTAAACRAGAGGGAAAAGGTGAATGCAAGCAGCATCAAGCTGCATGATTAYCCCTTAAATTACACCCACACAAGTGCAATAATTACTCTGAATCAGCAGTTAAACAGGGAGAGTTGGGTTTTGCTGCTCAAAGCTGCTGTAAATTGCCAACCCTGTGAGAATTGCAGGAAAAAAGAAGCACACAGGTAGGTGTGGCAAAAAAAAAGGGGGTACAGATTTGGACAGAGCAATATRTAGACTTGAGAATTATGTAGATTTTGTGGGGGGAGGATTTCACCTGTCAGTTCTTATCAAAGTCTCTAGAGTACATCTCAGGCCCCAGGGACTGAGCCAGGCTGTGGTGCTGAGGATTAGGAAACTGTAAACTGGAGGACAACCTAAGGACCTCTTGAWTTGATGCACATTTGCCTTCCTCTGAGGCACTTGCTGGTGAAGACAGGGCTGAAAGTTGCATGCACCAGCCAGGCCTCACACAGAAAGACTTAAATGCCAAAAGAACTTCCTTCAGTTTCTAACTAGCAAAACAATGAGTACAAATAAGGACATGGGGAAAATTGAAAGCACTGGGCACAGCATGTTGTCTTAATATTGGTAATTGCTGCTGGATCAATCTCCCAGTAAGGACACTAACTGACTAGTTAGAGATGTTATTTGTGTCAACTCAAACTGTACMCTGTAAATCTCATAAACAGATCTTAGCTATTACTATAATGCTTACATGCTTTATTAGCTTTCAAGTAAGTGCTTTGAAAGAAAAAGAAGATGCTGTAAAGATAGAAGTCATAAATTATGGTGAATTCTCCATTAGCAGCAGTATACAGCCATAGCATGTCCTTGCAGAAGTGATATCCAGATAACTTATTGAACTATCCAGGCAATCACTGGAAAGCATTTAAGGAGACTGTCATCTTGAGTTGTCCTGTGCAGCATACAACATCAGCCGCAAAAAAATGATAACTGATTTGGTAAGAAATTCTGCTTCTGTGTAGAAAGCACAGCYCTGCACCACTGATTTGTCAGCTGTGAAAGACCAACAGGCTCTCTTATTTCACAGACAGGAAACCTTCTTTCTCTTTCATTTGCTCTTATTAGGACAGCCTATCCAACACCTTTGATGTTTTTGCCAGAGAATGGACCAGGGGTGTCCAACTGTGCTACAGAAACAGTTTTTTTCCTAACCATCTTCTGGAACTGCAACTGTGTGCTCTGGTGCTCTATTGCTTACACTACAGTGTGTACAGCTTGTAGGAAGTATTAACTTTTACTATTGCAGCTTTAAAAAGAAAGAAAAAGTAAATAGAATCACAGAATGAACTAGGCTGGAAGAGACCTTCAAGATCATCAAGYCCAACCTATGACCTAACCCCTCCTCATCAACTAAACYATGGTACTGAATGCCATGTCCAGTCTTTTCTTTTTTAAGCTGCAATAGTATAATAGTACACATACTAGAGGCAAGGCACTACAGCACTTATCCCCAGCCTCCTCCTGATGTGCTCCATAGTGAATCCTGGTCAGGACAGCAGTGAGCAGAGTTTGCACTGCCCAGCTCAGCAGAGGTGTAAACTTTGGCATCACCACACTTGCAACAGCAGAGCCTCAGTTTCTGCTCTGTGTTGAGCTGAAAGCAAGGGTGGCCCCCGATGAAAACTTACTTTCTGAGACATTTAGGCAATTTGGGGTCTTCTAACTCGAGTGCTGACAGATGAGCCCTGTTTCAGACGAAAAGAACACCTGTGATATAAATCCCTCTATTCTGGGGAGATCCCCATTGACAGGAGGTAAGCCCATCTACCAGACAGTCTGGAAGGAGGATCTGGAAAAGCACAAGCCTGTCAGTCTGACCTCAGTGCCAGAGAAAAACATGGAGCAGTGCATTTGWGTGGCACCACGTGGCACACACAGGGATCAACCAGGGATCAGGCCCAGCCAGCATGAATTTATGAAAGGCAGGTCCTGCTATACTAACCTAGTCTTCTTCTATGACAAGGGGACCCATTTAGTGAACTGGGGAGAGGCTGTTTCTGTCTGTTGGGTCTCAACACTTGTGATGGACTTGGCAATGCTGGGTTAAYGGATGGACTCGATGACCTTTTACAATCTAAATGATTYTGTGGTTCTACAGTTCTGTGATAGTGAAAAAAACGTTTTAAAAAACCCAGACATAGTACTAACTATTCTCATGATGTCTGGTTTTATCTCTTYATAGGTGGCCACTATTTTTATATGGTATAGAGATACATTATTWATTTCCAACATAATTATTATAATTATGTTAACATTATGCTATGTTCTATGTTTTATATATGTAAAAAATAACATTTTAATGCGATCCATTGCATTTAGACAATTGTGACTGTGAGAAGCTATTTTGTATTGTGGGGCATTAACCAGAAAAAGATATTTTCTAAACAATAGGCCAAATTCAGAATCAATGTCAGTCAATGCTGTTTAGTTTGGAAGCCACACCTGTTACTTTTGTGCTGTAATGTGATCCTCTGGCTTTGCATCTCAAACATTCATACTTACCTCAAAGTAAAAAGTGGGGGGGCTTTCTTATAGACTCTTGCAATCACAAGTCTGCATCTCTACCTCATTTCCAAGGCTAGAAAGAGGTCTGTGTACTGACTAATGGAAAACTATGCCTGAACAGCTAATTTCCTTTAATTTAAAATCTCTATTGGCATTATAGTAGCAAATAACTGCACAACATCAATGGAATTTGTTCGGTTGCTGCAGCAGGTAAGACACATGATGTAAGAGACATCTGTCTCTTAATCTTCATTGAACAGATTTGCACACACTGCTGAAGTTATTAAATGTACATCATATAATTTATTAACGAAAAGCCCATTGATTCCTGACAGAAGCTAGGAAAACAAATAGCTGTATAAATATCTAAGGTATTAATTCAACAGATTTTAAGGAACATTCAGGGGACACTGGAGTATAGGAGCCAGGYTTTGTGTAAGGCTTGCCATTGCAAGATTCCTTTGTGAGATTTCTTCTCTCTAAACCACTGAGCATCCTAATAGAGCATAAAGGAACCACTGAAATACTTCTTCAATTATATAAGAGTAGGTGYTTAAATATATCAACATATATGTACAATTCAGGATTGATTGTGATCATCAATCCTGTGATCATCAACTGATGATGTGATTAAAATATGCCAATACTGTTATGTTTTCAGGAAATACTCTAATTTTGCTTGTATTCAGATGACAAAATACAGGATTTGAAGCCTCATTATAATATAGTGGCAGTTCATCAGAATATCTCTTATTCRGAGAGATTTTGAAATGGAGACCTTTAATATTCCCAGGTCCCTTCCAGCATTGCCCAGCYCTGGCTCTGACTGTGTTACTGGATCTTCCAGGTGGACTGGGACTGCCTAGGAAGCACGGCCACACACCTTTTGTGGAAAAGCTGAAAAAGCCATGGCACGTGCTTATTTTGCCATTTGCAAAACTGGAGATGCCACAGAAGCAAAATGTTCATCTTTCTGTGGATGAAAAACGTTCAGCTCTGGCCAGAGAGGGGCACACTGCTCCCCAGGCAGCATCTGGCCTGTCTTTCAATCACAGCCCGATTACAGATGCCTCTTCCTCCTCTGCCTGTGGAGGTGAAGCTGGCAAAGCTTGGGCAGAGAGAGCTGGCAGCACAAACACGCTCTGAACGGTGGCACAGACATGGTCAGGAAGCTGGAAGATGGGACAGAGCCTTTGGGTACTTTTTGTGACCTGGAGCTTTYATTTTGGAGGTATTAGTGCTGCTTTAGCCATGTAACTCCCAGTTCATGTGCCCTGCAGGCAGGTGACACTGCCCTTGGTGTCAAACTGGGGGCATTTCTGCATCTCCAGCATTTCTGCAAGAGGGGGTTCAGGTGGTGTGTCACTGCCACTTTCCTGTGGCAGTGACTCACCCCGATCTCTTCACTGAGTCACTGACCATTTTATAACCTTGCCCTGTGAAATCTCATCTATAAAGTTGAAATTTGGTACATTGGTTCTTCAGAGAACAGGGGGAATCATAATAGCAGAAATATTAGTGCTCCAAACCTATTTCCTSACAATGCCTCAGTCCTGATTCAAAAAGATCACTTTTAGAGATAGAAAGATAATTCAATCATCATTTASTTCCTCTTCCTCTGAGACTCCCAGCCAGGAAAGATTTATTGAAAATTGTCTTGATAGCTGTTATGTTTCAGATATTCTTGGAAAGGCTCTGTCACAATGTGTACCCAATTCACATGGGCACAAAAATTAACTTTATTTTACAGGCAGGTGTTTTAAAACATGTATTAGAGGAGAAAAAAAAGAGACATTTGAATTTAAACTGAACAGCTATTAGCTTCCCTAGATAATATATATATTTTTASTAACAATTGCCTATTAATTATTTACTGCTAGCAAAAGGTTTCATCTCAAGCAAATTCTTTGGATTTTGTTGGCTTTGCTGCAGTCACTGCTGCAAAGCCTGGCATGTGGCAATGCCAAATTCCAGGCTGAGTTATTAATTTTTTAATTTTTTTTTAAAGTTCACACTGACCTTAATGAGATACTTGCTTCAGGATGGGATGTGGAATTTATTATTTTGTCAGTATTACACCATATTACACAAAATATATAAAAGTTAAACCCATTACCCTGGCAAAGCAATTAAACCCGTGAACTTTGAAGGTGTCCTACTTTTCAAATGCAAATAAGCTAGTTCAGGAAGAGCCCAGTATCAGAAAAGTTTGAGGAATAAAAGACTCCATGAAAGCTGTTTTTCAAAGAGACAAGGGTAATGTGGCATTTAGATGAAATAAAAGATTGATAATATGTCCTCAAATGCAGTGGAATGCTACAGCCAAGAGGTAGCCATTGCACTCACAATAATTTTCAACTTTCACATCTTCTCCAGCACCCACACCCCTCTCCCACCCACACTTTTGTAACCTTCTCTGGACTCTGCTTCTTGCAGAAATACTATCGGGGGAGCAGTGTGTGAAGTAATCCTGATACTGTCAATCTTTGGGCACTGTGTGCATAGTGAGAACATTCACACAGCCACTAAGTTACATCAGGCTGGTAAAAAATAAATGTATAAAACCCATCCTTTATGATATAAGCTAATGTTAAACTATTTAGAAGTAGAAAAACTCGCCTGCAGACAGCCTGTCTCGTAATTTTTTTCCATCAGAGCAGCTGTTTTGCCTGCCTGAAGCATCCAGATCTGTCCAGCCTTAAGGACACCACCAGCACCAGGACTGTGCCTGCAGTGGCAGCAGGAGGGTYTGTGAGACCCTGAACCTGGGGGTGATGATTTGCTTTGGGAAAGATGTGGAAAATTAAAAAAAAAAAAAAATTGCCATTAAAGAGTAGGCTGGTGCGATCTGCTTTGTGTCTGCTGGTGGCATGGATTTCAATTAGCACATTGAAGCGGGTGTTAGCAGGGAAGGAGTTGGGGTTTTGACTTGCAGTTCTGCAGTGCCATCCTGCGGMTGCCTTAAATGCTGCAGAATAAAATCAGGAAAACTCGCAGCTTACCGAAGCTTTCGCCATGTGGCAAGATTTTCGCAGGTCTTATTAGTGAAACTGCGTKAAATTAATTAACAGTAGTTTCTATTTCTTGGTTTAAATAATTATGTTTTATTACAAGCATTTACTCTTTATTATTTTAAGYACTTTTCTACTTTTAAAATATATGTATTTTGTATTAGTACTAAAAAATTGATTAAGTGTTCAATTAAATATCCTGTAAAAACACGATGCACCAAGACAAAGCCGCATCACAAATTACTTATCTGAAAATTGTCCGAAAACTGAACCAGTGCAAAAGCTTAATAATTAAAGTAAGATTGCCTCATAAACTTTGTCCTTTTGCTCAGATTTATTAATTTATGAATTAACAGGGCATCTGAATTCTCTGTGAAGTAAAAGATAGATATGTTCACTTCTGGGCCCCCACGCAAGAAGGACTCGAGGCTCTGGAGTGAGTCCAGAGAGGGAAGGGCAAGGGAGTTTGTAAAGGGCATGGAGCACAAATCCTGCAAGGAGCAGCTGAGGGAGCTGGGGTTCTTTAGCCTGGAGAAAAGGAGGCTCGGGGGAATCTTATCACTCTCTACACCTGCATGAAAGGAGGCTGCAGTGAGGTGGGGTCAGTCTCATTTCCCAGGGAACAAGTGACAGGACAAGAGAAAATGGGCTCAAGTTGTGCCAAGGGAGGTTTAGTTATCAGGATTTTTTATTTTCCATGGAAAGGGTTGTAAAGCATGGGAACAGACTGCCCAAGGAAGTGGTGGAGTAACAATACCTGAAGGTTAAAAAAAAAACCATGTGGATATGGCACTTGATACACGGTTTAGTGGTGAACATGGTATTAGGTTGATGGCTGGACATGATCTTAAAAGTCTTTTCTAACCTTAACAATGATATGATTCTATGATTCTATGGAAAAAAAAATCTCATTGGGAAGTTCTTAGCCCACATGATAGCTTCTTTGGGATTTAAAGTTTGGGTTTTTTTCCCGTGGGGTCTTGCATTTGTGGCTTCATTGCCATACCAATTAATTCAATATTGCATGCRGTTTGTGTCACCAGATTACAGAGATCCTAGAGTATTTTGGAAATATTATAATATAAAGTATTGCCCTGAAAACACAGTGTAAACTCTGTATGCTGACATCTATAACCTATGTTTATTTTAAGTTGGCTTGTATTCAATCACTTCATCAGAACAACTTCCAATCTGCTGTAGTTCTTGATATTTTCTCAAAAATCCATCAGCAGTAATAGCTRTTTTTTATGTTACTTTATAACACTTACAAAAGAATCTAAGGAAAAAAAAAGAAAAAAGCAAAATGAAAAAATAAAAGTTCGCTTGGTTTTATTGTGCATGAGATATCAGTCAAGTTTTTTTTCTAGCTTTTACACATGAGCAAAGCTGAAAAAAAAAAGAGAGAAAACAATGGCTTTGAGGGCAGCTCACTATGAGAAGTACAAACATTATCTTCAAGCTGATGGAGCCTCATGCCAGAGATTTGCACATTCCTGGGATTACCTGTGGTGGGGTCACCTTGGGCAGCAGAGCAGTGGAAGGGAAAGGGGAAAAAGAAGAAAATTTTTGCAGATGGGGAAGAATTTTAATTACCTCTCACAGGACAGTACCTTTGCCAGCTCCCTGCAGGCCACCAGAAATGTACAGGGAGGAATCCAGGAATAGTAAATCCAGCACTGCAATGTCACTAAAAATCTTCACTGACTGAAGTTTGATAATGTTTTCATTTGTTTAAACACAAGCATTTCTTGATTGAAGTCAAAGACAACTAGAGAGCTCAGCTCCTAATCTCTCAGCTCATCAAACTGATTGGCTTTGTGTCTTGTTCTCCAAAACAAACCTGTAATTAGCAATGGAATTTACACAGAAACAGTCACCTTAGTAAATAGAACCCGACGATCCATCAATCATGTGTACAATATTTACKCAGACACAGAGACACACTCCTTTCTCTATGCAGATTCTAAACATTGCAAGTACCGCAGAAATTTTTAATTATCATTCTTTTTAAGGTGGAGCTGATACCTCACTAGACATTAAAAACTGTTAGACTGCTTCTTCACTGATGAGCATTTGTYTACACAGCACAAAATAATGCAAACACTACTGCCAGCCTCGGCAGCATTTAACACAGGCTTTGCACTGTGGATAGCTATGCAGGTAGAAAGGGAATCTGAAAATAAGTTCCACTCAGGGCAATTTCACTCGACAGGAATTAACTTAAGATTGCCCCATAAACTTTATCCTTTTGCCACATTTATTTGTTTACAAATTAATAAAGCTTCTGATTTCCCCAATTTTTCAAGTCAGGCTATTCTTTCAAGACAACAAATATTCCATAATAGCCTGTAGTTAGTTAAATGTAAGAATATTTAATWAAAAAATAATACACTTCAAATTATGCAGAGTTTACTTTAAAGATAAAATGTGTTAACTCTGTTTCCATTCTGTACATTAATGGTAATATTTGAATAGTAGAGGATCTCTCTAAGTAACATTAAAAAAGTGAAACACAGAGATTTCCATATCACAATTCCCCACTTTTAACCACTTGTGAAAATTCAGTTGAAACACATGTGAGGGTGCCCACAAGGTAGCAGCAAGGCACAGTCACTTGCTTTTATAGACAGGAAAAGTAGGTGCTGSTTTTAAAATAATGCTCTCTGAACTGCACATTAGGACACTTCTACTGTTTCTCAAATTAGGAACCTGACATAAGTTTTTGAWTTATTATTTTTTAAATGACTTCTGGTTTTAGTCTTAGGCAGGGCTAATTTCTTGTAAATTGGAAGTGATAAATTATTCAGTTTGCTAATAATGGCTTTCCAGATAGGTGTAAGGYACTTTCTTGCAATAGCAGGAATGGCAGTTAAGGTTAAAAAATAGCTCACATTATGCTCACATTTCCTCCCACATTAATAAAGTTAAATTGCCTCTTCAATTGGATTCTATGGCAAATTTCTATAAGAGAAGCTTAAAGCTGACATCAAATTCGTGTTTAAGTGTATAAATAAATTACTTAACTGTAAAAGTTGCAGAAGACAACTGGAGATGTTTTTTGTTCCACAGCTTGGACTAAGGTCACTTATTTAAGCTCTTGGCTTTCATCTTGTGCCTTCTTGAAGTTTTGTTCCTTGCATTATCTCTAYATAATTGACAAAAAAAAAGGTAATGACTCCTTGCTAATCTCACACCAGGATCTTTTAACACTGATATTTTGCATGGGCAGGTGTATTTTCTGAGAAGGAAAATCTCACCATTTGCTGGTAAAATATCAACCACCAGAACAACTGATGTCCTACAGATCTTTTCCCAGCTGCATACCCGACTACATTTGAAAAGAAATGCAAATTCACTGAAGAAAAGATCAGAGGGTATGATTAACTTATTAACTCCTATTTAATAATTTTTGTAAAATAATAAGGAAGCAAAAATTATCCRCCAACTCCAACTACTCCCACAAATTAATTGTGATTTAAAAGTATGAGCTAAATTACTTTATAAATTCTCTATCAGAGCTATCTGAGATGTTAGGGGCATAAATTAAATGCCGTTTAGCTTGCACACTTCTGTGAAGGACAAGTCATATTCTCATTGCTTCCTAATACAAATTTGGAGTTAATGGGTTAGGATCTTTCAAGTCCCACAAGTCTTTCCCACAAGATCAGTTTGAAGATGAGCAGTAAGAGTTTTCATGCTGTTAACATTTGTACTTCATGTTACGGATGTCTCTTGTGAATTTTATTGTAGTCATTCTTTAGCCTACATGGCCTACTGAAGCCTTCAAGGTCTTGCAAAGTTTAATAAAAATGTAAAGGAAAGTTTCATGCCTGGACTGGGAAGAACGTTGTGGAAGGGTTGGTGCTGATTATCTGTAGYGACAGTATTGTATTTGCTATTGCCTATGGGTTCCATTCCTTGAACAAAAGAAAAATTGATGTGAATTCCCTGTGATCTTTTGGGGACAATTGTATTTGCCATAATACAGTATACCATCCAATCATGGATGTTGGATAATTTCTAGCCTGTGACCTGTTCACTGAAAATATGCTGAGTCTTCCCTTCAACATCATTGATGCCAATGAGTCTATTCTAGAGGAAAAACAGCAGAAACCAGTCAGCAGAAAGCCACCATCAGTTATTTTGCAATGTGGAATCAGTGCAGCTCTATTAACCTGTTCCAACCACGCCAACCTTTGCAGGCACAGCTTCAGGCTACCCAGTATCTCTTGCTACCTGCATGTCMTGCTTTGGTAGCCATGAAGAGACCAGGGTTAACAAGCAGTGTCTCTATAGTCAGGTGTCTAGGCAGAAAATGGGCATGAGCTGCATTTGCCAAAATAGAATGAAATAGTTCTATATTTCATTTCAAAACAGAGAGTCTTAGACAACTTCACGGCTTTCATTGGATCTATCAGATGCTGTATCAAAACAGGGTTCCCAGGATAAAGAAATCTAGGAATTATGGTCTATATTCCCCTTTTTTATTAGTACCTTAGTATTAAAGCACTTCTATTATGCTATCAGCTGTTATGCTTTTCTTATTTGAATTGGGGAAGGACCCTGCACAGCCAAGCAGTGATGATGCTTCTGTGCTCTCCTATCTCCTGCCCACGTCTCCTTATTGGCAGGGCTTTTGACCCCTTTGCTGTAGCCCTTGGTACCTTCACCCCAGCTGTCTGGCAGGAGGTGGCTGGACCCCTCTGCCTTTGGCTGCTGGATTATGGTTGGTAATAGAAGGGTGTGACTGACGGTTCAAAGCCTCTGGAAAGCCTGGACAGAAGGGTATCACTAATCCCAGATGCTGTCAGAATGAAGGACATGGAGATGCAGGAATATGGGTACATGTGGGGCATGTACCAGGCAAGGGTGATTGCCCAAGTTTAAAAAACTTTTGTGTTATGGGAATTATGGTTCTGAGAGAAGTATGAATTTACACAGCTCTGTTCTGCTTCCCCTTTGTGGTATCCAGACTGTCCTGGAGCTCCTGCTTCTCTCCAAAGCCATCCCTCCTCTCTGGTGAGCACTTCAGCCCAGACAACTCCTGAGCTCAGTGGAGCTTGTACCATCGAGCAGGCACTTGAGGTACCTTGCACTTGGGGACAGCTGACATGGTGCCCTTTCTGGCCAGCCAGGGGCCACTCAATCTGTTTGTGCCTTTTCCACTGGCCTGTGACAACTCTAGGCAGGCTCCTGGAGCAGCTGTTTCCCAGATTCCTCAGAAACAGCAGTTTTTCTTGAATCCTCATGGAAGCCTTTGTGATCTCAGAGCCAAATAAAGTCGATCTCAAATCGCTTTCAGGAACTGAAAGGCAAAAGGCTTTTGCTGCTGAAGCAGAGTGCCAGGCTAACAGCTGAGGAATACCAGGAGGAACCTGGGAGATGTCCTGGCCCACATCTCTTTACTTGGGTTGCACTTCCAGCCTGTCAAGCTGCTGAGGTAGTGTCTCTGTTGAGAGGAAGTTGTGGGCAGGGTGTGCTGTGAAGAGCTTTTTGCTTTGAATTTACTCCTCTCTTTAGTGTGTCACAGCTCAGATTTATTAACCTCTGCACATACTTCTCTGAGGGGGGGAGAAAAATACTTGAAGAGTTCTGGGGAACAGCTGAAAAGTTATCTAAACCAGCTTTTAGTAGTGACTGAATGTTTATATTAGTGGCAGACAGGCAGTTTATTGTATTGTTTTTACCTCCGATTGCAAGTGATAATCATTTCCAGAATGCTTTTTCAGAACACTGGGGTGGTGCTTATGAGATAATGAGGCAGGGAGGCAGAATGGATTACAAGTGTGTGCAAAAAGCCCAAYAAAAACCAGCTAAAAATTAGAAACCCTTTGTTGTAAGTACAGCTACAGATAAAAATCTTATTTAGCCATTTGATGTAGTTCTGTGTGTGTTTATCAACTGGTTCTAACAGTATACCTCCTTCTGGAAATGATTCCAAATTCCCTGCCCCAATTCCAGCAGCTATTGCATCAGTGATGTCCACAGTGTAGAAATGCCCCTAAATGCACTGGGAGTGGAATGGGTGGTAAGGTGGGATGCTGGGATGTGCAAGTTATTAAATGCCATGGATGAGGAAAAGCACGGCACTGCCGACAGCTCTGAGTGCCCCCGCTGCCCTGTGGGGTCAGGAGGTGACCTCCTGCTCCTGAGGGGCCTGAAGGGAACCTGCATTTACACAATAGCTCTGCCTTTAGCACAGCAACACAGACAAAAGCTGAAAAAACATATTTGGTGTTCTCCTGGAGTTTACTTAGGTGCGGGACAGCAGAGTGGTTCTATTCAGACTCTGTATTTGGGTTTTCTCTGTTTTGAACTCTTCCAAACCCCTGCTTTTGCCACTGGCAATGTTTTTGTCCATAGGTTGTTATCTATGGATGGTTGGATTGACATATTCATTTTATGCTACATCATCCTAAATATCAGGATTTTCTATTCCTTTGCAACTGAAACAGTCCTTAAGACAATTCTAATTAAAGAAAATTGGTGGGAGGGAAAAAATGGTTTTAAGAAATTTCCTATAAACACATCTTTGAGTATTTTTCTGGGTATTTACAGATTTTGTCTTGCATTTCAAAATTGTTTGCTTGTTTTATTTTGTAGCACATTTTAACTGGCAACACCAGTAAGTGTGAGGCATTCAGATATTATTGTTCCTAAAGCTTGTGCACTCTCTGTCTTTCTTTCCAGTGAAACTGGACCACTAGTAATTTGATTTTTTGCAATCTAGATGTCTCCAGTGCTGTTTCAATTAGTAGTTCTACTAGCTATGTTATGCATGTATGATATAGCAGCATTCAGAGTCTCCTTTTATGCAGATGGTTTTGGGGAATGTRTAAACATGCACAAAACTGCTCTGAAACACTTTAATCCTTGTGCACGGTTCTTCACTCATTCATGGTCTTACCCGTACCRTGGCATTCCATTGCTTTGTCTAAGACAGAGAAATTGATAATCTTCAACTTGCTATACCCGATGCACCCACTTGGTGTAAATGTGAAGTTACATTTGCTTAAGAAGGTGAGATTCTCTTATTGTCATAACCATTCAATGCTCATTAGAAACTTATGCTAGGAAATATTAATGGTGCTTGAAATGAGAATCATTCTGATTGCCTGCTATTTTGGAATGCCAGCAGTGAACTGGGGGGAAAGRAGCAATAGAAAACACAGTAATCCTCTTCTCCAAGAATGTACATTCTGAAATGAAATTTGAGAAGAATCTGTTTTCTTAGGAAACTATTGTAATGGACACTGAACGACGGTGATGTCTTCCTGCAAACTAATTCAATGGATTTTTTTTAGTTACAAGTTGTATACAGATGTTCAGTTAAACTAAWAATCAAGCCAGATGATAAAATCCAGGGAGGGATCTTAATTTACATTTCCTAGCCCTTGTGGAATATTCTGATGAGGATAAATACATGCAATAATAAACTGGCAGATTTTATCATTGCATGGCTGCAAGAAAGTCCTCTTCAGCTTGCTGTTGCTTGAAGAAATGGTTAAACTGATCATAAAGCTGCAAACTGGCAGATTTTATGTTGCGCAGATGCTCCCTCTTTCCTTTGTACTTGGCTCCCAACTGGTACTTATGATCCTGCACAGAGGATTCCTTAACCTGACCTCTATGATTTTAGAACAAACGACACTTTGGCTCTTGAAATTTGTTGACTTTTCTCTCCACAGATGTTTTGCTTTGCTCCTCCTTGCCTGTACTGAAATTTAAGAAGTTCCTGGTGTGAGCAAAGAATAGATCTGTTGGAAGGGACAGATGTGGAGTGTTATTTATTTGYAGGCTTGAAGGTCTTTGATAAGGTTTTATGGCAGAAATCTTTCATTTTATATCTCCTTGACCCGCAGATTTTTTCTTTGTCTATGTTTTGAGTATAAACATTGCTATACTTTCTCAAGTACATCTCATAACTCTGAGTTGCATAATAAGAAATAGCTTTTGTATAAAATATRTAACTTACTGTTATTTTCCTGAGTTTCCTGACTTCCCTGATCAATCAAAAAATCTCCAGCCAACCAAGCTGAAGTCCAAACTCTGCAAAAAGCTGCCCACAATTTGAAGAATGCACTTGCAGTCTAACTCTGCRCATGCAACTCATACATATTATTGTATTTTGAAATAAGGGTTTTAATGCAATGCCAGAGATAGGAGAACAACGTTTTCCTAAAAAATAAACAGCATTTTAAAAATAAGAGTACTTTCTTTTATTTAAAAAAGAGGGAATTCGCATTTGAGAGGTGGTGTCTTTAGACTTAAATTCCCCTACCTTAACCAATTTTTGGCATAGAGTTCTTTTCCCAGGAAAGCGTTCCCTGCTGCAACTCACTTGAAATACTCATTAAGAAGTATTGTAGATATGAGCTCTGTGACCTGACAAACCTTAGAGCAGTAAAGCCTAATGGGGATGCACTTTCCTAAAGTACTGAATAAATATGTCTACCATGAAGAATCTCTACAACCTTTTTGCTTCTTTTTATGTTAGTTTCATGAGGTAGCTGATTATTAAAAAGCTGCAGATATTTCCTATGGGACTAAAAGTAATCCACTTCATAGTTTAGCAAGTGAGAACTCATTAAATTTACAAACATGGCTGATTTGTTGTGTTTATGTGGAGCAGGAGCTGGAAAAATATCAGCACGGGAACGAAGTTTCAAAGCTGGGGTTGAAAAATTTACAAGGAAAGCCTTAAGAGATTTCATTCATCTATCTATCTATCTATCTATCTATCTATCTAT
>NW_026623844.1:91335-206096 GCF_030028575.1 Malurus melanocephalus | reverse complement strand
AAGGCGGGCGGGCTCGGCGGGGCGGGCAGCGTTCCTCCAGCGGCGGCACCAGCCATGGGCAGCGGCGGGCGGCTGCTGCGGGCACTGCTGGCGGCGGCTTCGCTGCTCTGGGTGCCGGGGCAGGGCCAGCCCCGAGGTGAGCGCAGATCGGGGGTGCGGGGCTCTCGGGGTGCGGGGGCGCGCAGCGCTGTGCAGAGCAGTGCAGTGCCTGAGGGGTTGATCTGCAGCCGCCCGGGGCAGCCTTTYGCCCCCGCGGGGCTGGGGAGCCTCGGCAGCGTGTCCTTGTCCCCGTCCCCGCCGGGCACAGCCGGTGCGGGGCCGTGTCGGGCTGCGATGGGAGCACCGCGGTGGGAAGMGCGCTGGGGTCCGGCAGTGCCGACCACACTCTTCCCCCATCTCCTTAATCCCTGTTTTCTCCCCACCATCTCCACGTTGTGCAGCCGCCCTCCCCCCACTTTCCTGGWGTCCTTTCTCCTCCCTCGGCGGCGGGGGCCACTCCGCCCGGCCGCCTCCGGGGCCGCCCACTCCCTTTGTGGGATCCGGGAGCGGCAGAAACCCGGGGGAGGGGGCGACCCCGCCGCTGCCCCGCTCCGGGACAGGGGAGAGCTGCGGCGGCCCGGGGAGCCCTCGGAGCAGCCTCTGTCCCTCCAGGAGATGGGCTCGGAGCGGGAATGGCTCGCAGTCCCGGGGATCCCTCCCTGGGGAGGGGAGAGAAGCCGGCAGCCCCAAGGGATGCCCCACGCTGCCGGTAATATAAACCAGATTAAACTCTGTTATAAAGAGCGAGAAGAGTCCTAAACCACTCTCCGGGCGTGAGACAGAAGTAGTATGAAGAAGTAATGGAGATAATTTACRAAAGTTTGKTTTTTTWYCTTTTCGCACGTGGGCCGGCCGGTGCGTTGTGGCCGGGACACCGGAACGCTCCGCGGCGAGTTCTTCCTCTGCGAGTAACTTCATCACACGCATCSTTTGTTCGAAGGGCTGTAACTCGGGTTGTCCTGGTGAGACCCAAGTTTCTGAGCGCATCGGCTCGCTCTGGTGCTGGGTTCACGGTAGTTCGCTCTGCGGCGCTCTGGGTTGCGATGGAAAGCGCTGGCAGACACCGGATGCTCTCACCTTTGCCTTGAGTCAGCTCCTGCTGGCGTCCGCAGCAGAATTTCTGCCGGTCCCCWCTCCCTGCACATGAATCCCCGGCCGCGTTAGGTCTCTACTAAAAACAAACAAAAAAAGAAWTTGAATGGAAAATGGTTGGAAGGCATATGTTGTGCAGATGCATGCTTGTTTTCTTTATGATGAAGTATGGTGTTTGAGATGGATATAGGGTGGGAGATCAGCATCTGGATATTTACAGGCTGCAGTCAAAGCGAGTGTTTATTAATATAATTATGTGTACAAAATATCCTTTAGGTAAAAAGGTCAAAATCAAGCCCAAGTCAATTTCAGAGCCCATATGTCTCAGCTTGTAAATAAACACRCTTCACTTAGGTTATGGAAATTTAGTCGTAGAAACAAATGAAAAGTCAGWCAAAGTGATATAAATTTTCCTTTTAAATTTTTTAAGGTACCATCTTGCATCAAACAGCTTTATTCAATACTAATTCCTATTTGAATATATACAGTAGCACGCAGTTTGAAAGGTAGGAATTTTCCTGAAGCTAGTCATATGTGGGTGACAAGAGCCAATAATTTTTTTTTTTTTGTTTTTTCATTAATATTTGCAGTGATCTTACTGCAATAATGTGCAACTTTTATATAGCAGCCCCCAGTGCTCCAGGCATCTGGATAAAATACTTGTTTTTTTATATCAGGGATTAAAGGTACCAATACGTTTGAATGCTTTTAAGCCACTCCTCCTGGGGATATTTAAGTTCATAATTGTATTTTTTTAGTTGAAAGATCAGGTCAAGAGACCATTCTTCCTATTAAGTTGATAGATTTTTTTTTCTTAGCGTGAGAGCACGRATCATCCGAGGAAGCTGTGAGTTTCAACCCCCCTGGTGGTGAACYGCCTTACAAAAACCACAATTCAAGATAACTGATCCTAAAACAATGTGAAGAATGCGATGCAGATTAGAATAGCCATGTTGCTTCTACAGAAAATAAACAATTGAAGCTCAGACTTGRAAGCATCGTGATGAGGTAAAAATACATTTTGCAGTGAGGCTGGAAAGACTTATCAGAGTAGTTGCCAAGAGAAGTTCGGRAAAAAGGTATCTTGGCATGGCTGTGGAGTGTTGTGGTAGAAGTCAGAGCATTTCTTGGTTTCTGTTCAGTTTTGCTTTTSTCCTGTCAGCAAATGAAGAAACTGGGGTGTACCACAGCTGCAAGGGTCTGTCAGAAAGTGCTGAAGTCCAGTCCAAGGAAGAGAAACAAGATACTAAAGTCACTGCCCTGCACAGCTTCGAAAGTTAATGATTGGTTCTTTCAACCTAAAGATTAATATCTACATAGCTATAAAATTTGGTTGGTATTTTAATTACAGGTGTTTTGTTAAAGTATCGCCATCATAGTCAAAAGTTTGGTTTGTATTTTCAGTTGAGTCTTTTGTAWGCACTAATAGAGTAACTCTTCATGAAACGTGTATCTCAGTGTCTAGATACAGAGGAATTATTTTACAACATCGGAAGCCAAAAGCCATTTTGGAGGCTTGTTGTAGCAGCTTTGCTCTGCTGGAATGCATTCTTTTCCACACTGGAGTTAAGTAATACATGTCTTCAAAGTAGAAAGGAAAATCAGTTAATCATTTTGAACACTATTGCCTATATTTCATAAATTTGACTCTGCCACTATTAGGTGATTTTTCTACAATTAAAAAAAAATCTTGCTACTGTAAACCTGCAGTAGTGTTAACTTGGAAGGCTGTAGTTGTAGACTAAATATTTCCTCAGCTGCATCTCAGTTTGTTTTTGTAAATGATGTGCTGAAGTAGCCTGYTCTGTTGTTTCTGTCTGGGGTTTTGGGTAAGYRCTGATGCTCAGGCAATTAAATGGCYCCAGGACAATGCTCCATCTGGGCACMGATGAGCATTGGTATTTCACATGCCTGTCATCCCTTGGGTTTCAGACCTGCCTTGCTTCAAGGATCTGGTTTAGTAGGTGTTCTTAGGCTATGACAAATGGACAAATTATGACATTATGGTCAGCATCCACATTTTTTGTTGAAACATAAGAGATACAAATCATATTGTTAGACTGCTTTCCCAGGCAGTGGGAGATTAACATAAATCTCCTTAGTTTGAGGTGGTTTGAACCCACATCTCYAATCTCTGAATAGAGTTCTGTATTACCAAGCTGCTGTGACAGGTAATGCGGGGGAGGAGGAGAAGTGTATGAAATCTCTCCAGACTGCTTTGAAACTGAGCTACTGTACAACCAAGATGGCAAATTTCCTTCCAGAGGGAAAACGGGCAAGRAGAAAAAAACCTGATGCTTTAGTTGGATCTTTAGGGTGCTCAAATGCAAGGAGAACACAATTGCAGACCTCCCTCTCTTTTATTTATTTGCTGCRAGCTGCAATAAAGTGTCTGACTTCAGGAGAAACTATTTTATTTTACCAGTGTCTGCTGGGGTTGGTTTGTTTGCTGTTTTGGTTTTTGGTTGTTTTGTMCAGGGTTACCCAAGCCTGGCACCACTTCACTTAGTGAAGAAGGGCTCTTTGGTGCCTGATTCAGGATGGTGAGTTCCATCTCATAAGTAATGTGCTTTAATTGTAGGAGTGGCAGCATYTGACTGAAGTTTGGGGTTTTGTAGGTCTGCCTTTTAGTCTATGAGTTTATATAGGCGGCTCTTACACTCTCAGCTGCCTCACTACAGCCTCATGCATTCAAAGGTGTTTTGTGCARTRAKGYAGCTTCCTCTGACACWTTTAAAACTGAGAGACAGACTTCCAGAATGTACTTGGAAGCCCAGAAAAGTTAGAAGAATTTTTTTTGAGTTTCAAGATGAACTGGATGTTGTATTCACAAATACTTTATGTATAAAATGAAACAAAGTATCCTAAGTACTTCAYCATRCTGCATCTTGGGTTCATGTATGCTRGTGGCTTGAATAGATCTTGTTTCCACCAGTCTTATATATAATTTTTTTCCTAACATCTGTAACAAAGTGATATGGAAAATGGAAAGGTTTCTATTCCCTGGAAAATTTGTCTTTGTTTTAAAATATTTAACATTTATGCTGTGCTTCCACCATTGTTTCCTGATAAGAGAACACTAAAAGAAAGTTAAAGTCTCCTGAGACTTGTGGAGCACTTAGAGGCAGCACTGTTTGCACCTTACAGTGTGAGGCAGGAGACTGATGAGCTGAAAATATGACAGAGTCTGAGGCAGGATCACTTAGCATTGTGATAAGGTAAAAACTTACTAWTTTTTTGGCAAAATTGACTAGAACGGTGTACGGGGCTTAAGTTTCYGCATTTTGTCAGGGTTCTTACAGTGAGCCTGTACATCCTTTCTGTCTTCAGGTGGGCAAAGTATCAGGGTCCTAAGATACTTATTAGCTGTCCATACTCTTATTTAACTTGTTAGGTTATGTGAGTAGTCTCATGTCCACGCACAAAGGAACACAAAATCAGGGTGGAACAGCACCAGTACCAAACCCCCAGCTGGGGCTGTCCTATGACAGCCACTGATGTGTTCTGGGAGCAGCACTTCAGAGCTTACAGGATGGGGGTGGTGACAGTCTATAAGGGTGTGGGACTCATGGGACACAGGGGAAGAACATTTTGGGATGGCACATGACTTATTTTGGGATGAATCAAGAGAGGGCCAAAGATGGGGGATCAAAGTGGCTTAGGAAAGAGTGGGTGTGTAGGGATCCATCGTGTGTGATGGGTGTGATGGGGGTGCTGTGTGTGCAAGGCAGTTTGTGGATCAGTGGCTGCAGTGGAGCTGTGGGCCTCGAGGGCTCACATGCCAGGTACCAGTGACAGGGACAGTCTAGGGGTGGGGGGCACAGCTACTGGATACAGTGAATCTCCAACTTTGGGTTTTTAAAGAATTAAAAAAAAATGAAAGAAATATTTAAGAAATCTACATTGTGGATGGGCGCTGAAGAAATCCGTACCTGTATGTGGATACATATTTTTCCCTGGAGGGGGGAACAGGATGAAACCATTGGTGGTGGTTGCCTTTGTGTGTTTCTGTCTTTGTGCAACTATGTTGCTGGATATCCATATATCCAAATATCCATATATCCAAATATCCATAGCATTGTGTGTGCTTGTGTCTGTGCCTGTTGGGAACCTGTGCTCAGCTTTACTAGGGGCTGGGCCTGGGAAACAGAGTTGCAGCAGCCGCGTCTCTCTCGGGCTACAGGACTTAGTCCACCCCAGCAGAACTCTGCAGAAGAGCAGATGTAACTCTGGAGCTCTTGGCTTTTGTTTCCTCTGAGTCTTTTTTGAATGCCAAAGCATTAATCTAGTGGTCTTTGTTCTATATAGTACTCCAAAAAGGTCAATTTTAGATGACCTRTTGATGACATCACCTCAAACAGAGGCCACATTGCATATCCTCAGGAATGCTGACTTTGTGGATACCATTGTCTTAAAGTTAGGAGGTTCTCTAAGTTCATGATAAGCAACACAAATATATTTTGAAACTTTTATTAAATAGAAATGAGTCTTGATTGTATYAAAAGGAATTTGTAGTGGAAAGAAGTAATTGATCTCAACTGGGGGAAGATTTTGCTGATTGAGACCTTAYTTGTGGTTGGGGGAGAAGAAGAAAGAACAGAGAAATGTCATTTTTTCTGGTAGTCTACAAGGAACATTGTGGACATTCTTAGGGGAAAACATTGTGTTTAAAATCTGTTTTGTAGTTTTTTTTTCCTCATTTATTTTGCAAGAAATCACCAACAAACCGCAGACCATTTTCTTTTTTTCTCAGAGTACAAAGGTATGTGGCAGAGAAAAATCCCATGAAAGCATTCTAAGTTAGATTGAAGATTAAGATTTAAAAAATATTTGTGTGTCGTAAATACTTTCCCCATTCCCTGAGGGCTTAGAAAATGCATCTCTAGAAATTCAGCGCTATCAGTTTTTGTGAGGCATCAGCCTCACAAAAGATCTTCAGGTGGGTTTGGCTGCCTTGCCCTACATTTTTTTTTCTCTTCTGTCCTGCAGACATCCCTTCCTGACCAAACAGAGATAGAATTATGAGACTATAAACCAGCTTTCAGTATTCTAATAGCACATAAGTGTAGATACATATAATTTAAACTCTCTGATGTGAAACAGAAGTTACAATTCTTGCAAAGTGCAGGGCAAAGCATACAGATAGAATGTTTTGGTTTTACCTGAAAACCTGATTTTGGGTGGGTTTTTTAAACATCTCTGGAAAATCACTGCTGTTCTAGTGGCCATGTAATCTCAGAGAACCATTGGAAGGGAGATGGATTCATGGCTGACATTTTCACCCACTGCCCTTTTCCACAAGTTCCACTTGGCAGGCTSTGTAAAGCAGCAGCTGATGTGGGTCGATGGGCTGATGGGCTGACAGGGTTGGTTTTCTCTTGTCATTTCTGGCCTTTTCCTACCAGGCAAAGACCATGAAAATCCCACTGCTGCTTTGTGTAGGCAGAGTAGATGTCAGCCTTCAGCAATAAATTCCTTCTGTTTTGTCATCTTTAACTTGTTAGCTTTTGCTGGATTTATTTTTTTTTTTTTTTTTGAAACTGTCATTTGATACAGTAACAACTCTGTCAGAGATATTCCCTAACCAATTCTTTTAGATTAAAGATTCAGATTTGAAGGCTGTTTTGCAAGCATAATGTAATTCCTTTCTGTGAGCTCATTTATTGCACTGCGGGATTCCGCCCCCATCTTGATTCCCGCATGAGAATAAAAGTTAAAAAGCTGTTTAAGAAATGGTCTTCCCAAAGTTTTTTGTTTTTTTTTCCCTTTGTCTCTTCCTGCATTTTTATCGTTTCTTGCTCAAAAATTACCTTGAAAATAGGCTGATATCCACTACCTTCTTTATTGTATTTCTGTAACTTTTATTTGCTGAAAATCTGAGAGGGCAGTGCAGAATCTATACAGTTAATTGAAAAAACTTCTCTGGTTTTGATTTGATTCTCTGATTTTTTTATTTTTTTTCTTGTGGACCTGATGAAGCAAGAAGGTTTTAATAGCAAAATCCTAACTCTGCAAATCAGTGGGGTAGGTCTTGCTGATGGTAAAAAACGTTGGAATTCAGTCATTGAGCATAAATGCGAATTGCAGCTGTCACTGATGGTCACTTAGATTAGTATTGATTGTTTTTACTAGGTTTTTTGAAAGCATGACTGGAATTTTGCCTTGTGTCACAAAACCTAAAGAAGTGTGTAAAGAAAATATTTGCGTGGGAAGGAGAGGAATAAAGCCCTGTAGCCACTGAGACATCCAGTGCAAGTGGATGGCAGCTGAGTGCAGCTTTGCCAGGGATTGCTGGAGCAAAGATCCGAGTTATCCCTCACTGTTTATGTGGTGCTGGCAGAGTGAGCCTTGCAGCCAGGGCACAAGGTGTTGTGGGAGGATGGCAGCCTGGGGAGCCTGGCTGCACCTCTGATGCTCCCTATCCTGGCAGAGCTGCCACCAGGCTGGAAGGAGCCCAGCCAGGCTTCCCTGTCTCCCAGGGGTTATCCCAGATCCATCTAGGGGTATCTAGACAGTGAGTGAATCAGGGATGGTCTATCACCAGCAGTGGGCCTGTACTTAAAAAACTTGGTTTCCACCTTCTCTGTTTCTTGCTGTTTCTTTGTAAGTTAGAAGTTAGGCTCCTGAAAGTGCCTCGCTGATAAAACTGTGGAAGAGAGTCCACTGGTTTTTCTTGCCTGGTTTTAATTCAAATACATGAATAGCTAATGTGTGTTCTGTTATTCTGCATGCTACACCAGTCATATATTTTACTTTACTGTGCGGTCTTTTGTGCATGTCTTGCACTGCTTTTGGAGGGGAGGGGAGAAAAGGCTTGTAACTGTGTGCCAATGCCTCTGATGATTACGTTGTTTCTGCTTTATTGGCTGAGAAGGGCTAGATAACAGAAGTTTGACGTGAAGGTTCTTTGAATTGTCAAGATCTGTGGAAACCCTGTGGTTTAAATTAGGGTTGTGAAATGTATGCTGTTGAAATTTCTGGGATTCCTTTTATTTACTTTAGCTTGTAGTCTATCAAGTGTGTGCTCAATGCCTTCTGCTAGGAAACACCCTCCAAATTATGCTGAAGAGATAAAAATTTTGATGGGAAAATGAAGGATCAARTCAATTTCATTGACTTTGGGAGAGTTGCTGTGGATTTACATTGCATCTACTGCCAGTTCTGTATTCCCTCAATAGTTGTTAACTAATGTGTTCATTTTTTATGTGTCTCTTTTTTAAATGCCAAAGTAGTTCAATTCACTCTTATGAGATAATCTGTTTCTTACAGGATAAAGAAAAAAGTTTRTATAAATAGAAAGCAAATCTGTTATGTGTCTCCATGATTTTTTTTAAACTAAAACTGGGTTATTTGGATATTATCAATAAATCTCACTAAGACTTGATCAGAATTTTAGAAATCATACTTTTTTTTTTTGTTAATGCATAAAAGTGAACTTGATACTGAGATTGTCTTTAGATGTAAACATGAATTCTAAACTAAAAGTTTACRGGAATTAAGTTCTTTCCAGACCTATCCCAATTTATCTTCCTTGAAGTTGGTTTACRGTGTGTCTGCCAATGTTCTCCAGAGCAAGTTCATCAATGCTGAAGGCATGCAGCAAACGCAGAGTCCGTCCTTGGATGACCACTCTTTGCTTGGGTGTGGTCACACTAGGGACGGCTTAGTTTTGTGCATATGTGATAATATTGTGATGAGGATATTTCTGATTGAAGAGAAGATTCTTCAAAGTGCAGTGCAGGTTTTCCTGAGGTGGAGGAGGCAACCCTTGGCAGGCAATGAGAAGGAGATGTCTGTGATGGGGCAGGGAGCTTCCAGGTGAATTGTGTGATGACTGAAGGATCTTTCCACAGCCATGAGTGGTAGCGTGTGACCTAAAGGCAGGAATGAAGCAATAGGTACAAATCGTGGCTGCTGGTGAGCAGCTGTGTTCATGGATGTCGTGGTGTGGGTCAGAGCTTGCTGTGCTCGTGTTTAGCTCCTGCAATGTGACAGGTTGCTCAGGAACTTTGCTGTGGGTACTTGGGGTAAAGATCTGCTGTTGCTGTGCTGCCACATGGCCAATGGTGGTWATAGACACATCCAAGTTTGGGTGTTTCTGGTAGGCTGAGAATCCTGCAGGAGTGCAAAAGACCACCTGAAGGGGGTTCTTGGTGGTACAGTGACAGGGATGAGGTCAGGGTGTTTGCTCCAAGGAGGAAAACCCATTTTGTATACCACAGATTGATGTATTGACAGATGACACATTCCCATAGAATCTTGCTAAAATTTGAACAGCCCTCCTCATTTTTTCTGTTCTTAAGGACAGTGGGAAATAAGCTGCCCCCTCTGCAACTCTGCTCCTCTTGTTGCTGCATTTCCCACAGCCATCAGAAAAAAAAAAGTTTGGGGTATTTCAGGCAGTATCCAACTGTGTCTTGCTATTATTTTAGTGTYACTGTAACATTGCTGAATTTTAAATTAAGCTACATGAACTCTCAGTCTGTTAGAATTTTCCTTAAAAATTGTGCTTTGGGCTGAAATGCATCATTCTTGTTTTCAGGCCAAAGGCAAAATACTTTCAGAACACTTGATTAAAATTCCATGTGACTGGCTGAGTTCTCGAGCATTTAATGGTAGTACAGAAGAGAACTTTTTAAAGTATGGTTTGCTTTTCCCCCCCCTTCTCAGTTTTCTGGGTACTTAAAATTGCACTTTTTCAGGAATCTATCCTGTGTGACACAAATGCCTTTGAATTTCATGAAGGCATTTACTGTCAAATAATGAAATAAGAATTTGCACATGGTAAGAGTTTGAAACATAGAAAATGTGCAACGGTTGATTTGCTRTTAATGTTTTTAAATAGTTGCAATTTGTGCCCTGTACATTTGTTATTCTTGTGCCTGGAGACGAGCAGATTTAAGTAAGCAAAGTATGGTGATTTGCAGTTTTACTTTGTTGCCTAAACTGCCTGGAAAAAAAAAAGTTAACAGTATATATTTTACTTTTTACAAAGATCAGATCTGTATAGCATGTTGAAAAGTTAACAGTATATATAACAACCCTACAGGTTTTTCCCAATTAACCTTTTTAAATCAGAGATTGCTAAACCTTGTCAGTAGAGATAAGGCAATGACCAAGTAAGTTTTGCATGTCCTTGGGGTTACACAGTTGCAAATCCTTTCAGTTCCATTCAAGCTGGAGGAAATGTGCTTCCTTCTACCCAGGAAGATCTGGCAGTGATACCGGGCTGTATGTGCCCTGATWATGGCTTTGTGCCTGTTGGAATGAAAACATTTTTCTTCTGTGTCTGAAAACAGGAGAGCCAGTAGTTCTGAGATGCCAAAACCTCTTCAACTTGAAATAGCTGTTGTTAATAAATGGAAGAATTCCACTTTATTTATATAGAAATTTGACTTCATCTAATACAGATGCAATTTCTAATATTAAGGAAGTGAAAAGCCTTTTATTTTAAATTAAGGAAGTGAAATAAATTTAGGGTTTATGTACAGCTAATAAATACCAAGCTTAGATGAACTGAGTGAAAAATACATTTCAGAGTTCCTTTGTAATGCAGCTATTTGATTTATGGTCACAAGGTGATGCCAGCTGACTCAAGGGTATTTCTGTTTTAACCTTCTTAATATTTACATGAGAGAAAAAGTAGTAACATTTTGCCTGTGATACTGAGTCACAGTACTGAAGTGAGTAGGACATCTAAACACTTAAAATTCTTCTCAAGCTCAGGTCTCCTAGAATTTGCAAGTGATAAATGGAAATTTGGAATCAGAAGAGACCTAATAGATACTTGGGTTATAACTTCCTTTTCATTGTAATAAATGATTTGGTGTGCAGTCTAAAGCTGCACATTTATGCATGCAAATTTAATTAGCATTAAACCCAAGAGGATTTTCTTTTACAAGACAGTTGCCTCAGGTTGAAAACGTAATAGAAAAGAAGTTCACGGGGACATATTATTATTTAAGAAGTTGTATTAAGTGAGTGGGGGAAGTCTACTTTGGGTCCTAGATTAGTATGAACAAAAGTGCTTAGTTTTGTTGATATTGGGACATGTCATAAGTGACAAGTGACTGAGGCCCCTAGTCTTTGACATGGAAGTCACTCTGCCAATACTTGTGTTATGTTGCTCTAAGCTAATATTGTGTCTTAGGCAGCATATAAGCAAAACTGACAAGACACTGAAGTCTTTRATAGCTGTGGCTTSTATTTACTTCAGGTTTGAGCAAAGATTGTTCCCAACTGATGACTTCAGSAAAAGAAGCCAGTGTAGTGSTAAAAGAAAGAAMAACCCCCAAACCAACAGGCACAATGATGCAGACTCCTCAACGTGTGGAAAAAGCTTTGGGTGAACAAGAAAGAACTAATTTCATGGTCTGGCAGGTTTGTTGTTCCTTGGCAGCCTGCCCATCTGTCAACTTTTGGCTCTTTTGCTTTGGTGTAAATGCTGTGACAATTTCTATGCAGATTCTTGAACTGGCCAGAGCATAAAAAAAAAAAATCAATACTTGCAGGACATGGCTTGACAGAACAAATATCGATTATACTTTGGAAATACATGATTGAATATTCACAAATTACTTACCTCTCATACCAGGTTGTACTCTCTGATGCTCAAAACTAGCATTAAAGGTAGTTTTCTTTTCATTCTACTACACCTTAGTTTCTTCTGATTGAAATAAGGAGCCGTTTACTGCCAATATTGAAGATACTAGAAATTTCTGTGATAGAATTTTTTTTATTTATCCCAGGAACTTAGTTTTTCTCTTTTTTTTTTGTCTCAAATCCCTGAAGTTGGTGAAAGGATCAAGTCATAGTACTAAAAACCACATTCAGGGCTGGGATGTATGCTACCAAACCTATTGTATTCACCAGTGTTTTGTTTGCTCAGGCTGTCAAAGACAACCTGTGCTCTTTTAGAAAACAAGGTGGCTCATTTGTAGGAATGCCTGGATGGGGCTGAAAAGCTCAAACTTCTTCAGCTGGGAGCATTTGCACCCTGACCTGTGTCTTTGCATCCTTATCCTCTCTACTTCCAATTTAAGTACCTGTGTTGAGAMGCAGTCTCTGTGATCTACATCTGTGTTTGCAAGCTGAGCATGGGTAGACTCAGAAGGTGGGACATGGTGAAGTTTGTGTGGGACATGATGAAGTTTGTACCAGCTAACTTGTTGACACTTAGCTAGCTAATCTAGCTAGTTTAGGCTGAACACTAACGCAAAAAAAATACCTAATTCATCTGGGGCATTAAAAATTGCAATACTTTGTGTAAGTAAAYACTAGCTACTGTGTAGCTGAGAGGACAAACTTCATTTTCTTCTGCAAATGTATTGGTATTACTTGGCATTCCTTCTTCTAAACATTTAGTATGGAGCTCTGGGATTTCTTTGTTGTGGACATTTTTWGTGAGTTTGATTATTCCCTAATTTTATTTCCTTTCCCTCATCTTGCTGTTCCCAATCCTGTTGCCAATATTGGGAAATTTAGCATCTTGCAATGAACACTTAATTGGGACATTGCTTTCCTTGCTTTTTGTTTACCTCAGTTTTCCATTGCCTTCTGTATATAGGATACTTCATACACTTTCAAATTTAATTTCTTTTAGGGCTTAGGTTTTCTGTCCTCTTTTTGAAAAGAAAAATCTCTTCTTTTTGCATTGTTCAGATTCTCTATTACATTGGACCCATCAACCAGGCTATATGTTGGTGTTTGGGAATTTTAAGGAAGACATGAAAGTTATGCCAGGCACTTGCTCTTTAACCTTCACAAACTATATAGAGCAAACTGTTTGTGGGAGAATAGTACAGCTGGTATTCATTCTTGCATGAACAAGCTTTTGCCTACTTTGTTTGCAGCCTGAGATTGACAGAATTTTATTAATTTGTAGTGTTATAACTTTATTAACTTGCAGCATTTTAATTATTTTTAGTACATTTCTGAGCACTGGATGCTAATTAGCACTTCATCTAGCCTAAKGCAGACCACAGTAGGTAAAAGGCTTTTGCTGTAGTGCCCTGTCTGCTTTATGGCTCWCATTAATAATGCTGAGTGCACATGAGCAACTGCAGAAAAAAATGCTTGGCAGAGAAGACTTTGCCATTTAGAAGCAGGGGCAATGCTTCTTCCTCTGTAGCTTGTTTGTGCTCTAACAGCTTGCAGAGTTCAAGCRGAATGCTCTTTGTTACATTAACTGCTGTAATGAATTATTTTCTTGTTGTGCTTTTCTCTGGTGCTCCAGTTGGATTTGTTCAAGTGTGATTTCAAAAGCTTGACTGAGTCAGAGCTGTAAACTAATCAGCAGAACGTTCTGAAAGCAAGTGGTTGAGTGTCCAGAAAAAGGCTACAAAGTAATCTGTTTTACAGATAACCTGAACTCATCCCAGGGCCTGATGTGGAATATGCTTCTCTTTCATGGCTGACCAAGCTGCCAACAGACCAGGATCTTTTACTTACCTAGGTGTGCAATGCAAGGACTGCAGCATCTGGAAAATAATACAAAACTTATTCTCATGTGTGTTAAGAAAACTGTCAAGAATTTAAGAAATTATTMTACTGCACTTGGTGCTGATGAGGTCTGAGGAGCCACACTGTTGGAAAAATGCAAACTGTCAAGAACTCAGAAGGATAAGAAGTTTAGAAAATGGGCTGTGGAAAGGTTGAGAGGGTTGTTTACACAGTCTGGATAAAGGTGTGTGATAACAGCCTTTCAGGTAAACAAAAGTTGTAATCAAGAACGTGACACATCATGAGTGCAGCAAAGAGTTCTGAAAATTGGTAACTTTTACAATGATAAAGTGCCAGAGTAGACTTGTCAAGGATGTTGAGGAATATCACTCACTGGAAGCTCTTGAGAACAAACAGTATGCTCTTACATTAAAAGCTGATTGAATTAAATAAATGTAATCTTCACCAGTTAGTATTTCTGTGATTGACACATCAGTCAGCTTTGCTTTACAGGATGAGAAGAAATAGACAACAGGTTTCAAGGAAATATAGTACTCTGTCATGGTAGAGGGGTTTCTTTTTAATCTGAAGTAGTTTTATCTAAACATTGCAAATTAAAGTTTGCAGATGCTCTAAAAACCCCCGAACACACTCCTTAGTTAACTCCTGTAAACCTGATGTTTCACAAGCAGAAATGCTTCTCTCTGTAGAGATATAGAAAAGGAGTGCTAAGTTTTCAAAATTTCGAGCTAGTGGCTTGCTACCTAAGTGTCTTGTGCAAATTGTGGTGAAGCTTTCAGCCTTTCAAGTGGCATTAATGCTGCAGCTAACACGTATTTTTAGGACACATTTCCACAAAGTGGATTATAAAGCAAATTGGGTGTTATACCCCACATTTCTTGCTGACTGTAAGAGTAGAGAATTAGTACCTTAATTCCTGTAGCTAGAAGTTAGCAATTTCWGCCCATTTATTTTAGGGAAACCAGCCTAGATATTTGATGTGATTACAGGGTAGGATTCTGATGAAAGTGTATAGAGAAGGTTAAGCTAGGGACGCTTGCTGGTAAAATACAGTGAGGGTACATCTATTGAACAAGCTTGGAATCTGAATCCAAGCCTGATAGTTCCAGGGCTTTTATTTAGTAAACTCATTTAATCCAAAAGTTGGATAAGACAGAGAAACTAAATCAAATCTGTGCAATTAAAAACTGTCTGAGAATATTGTAAAGAATGTAACCTCAACTTCTGCAGTGTAATGCTGTTACATATTTTATACAATCTATTACTGTGACATTTTATTATATCTGTCCTTAGTCCTTTCTGTTCTCCTGAAGTGCCCAAACTATTCTGAACAACTGTCACTGTGTACTCTGTAAATGTTTTCAGTAAATGGAGAATCCATTGCTTGTGAGCAAACTTCAGCATTGCCTGCCTGTTAAGAGCTGCTGATTGCCTTAACATTTTTAAAACCACAAACTTGCAAATGAGATTAGACCCCTTCAAGTATTTCTGTGTTCTGAAAAATGACACAATAAAAAGCTCATTGTTACCAAACACATCAGCTCTTTATGTTTTTCAAGTCAGATCTACTTTGTTCACTTGCAAATTACTGCTTTATTAAGCTCAGCATAAAAAAGCCAAAATACTTGAGGAGAAATCAGGCTGTTGCATTGCTGAATGTCTCAATGTTGCTCACTGAAGTCTGGTTTAGAGTCTTCATTGTATACACTAATGAACAATCCAGAAAASTTTCTGGACTCTGCTCTTGGCTTGCTTCATATAATCTTTTGTGTTCATTACCCATCAGTTTGTCTTCTGAGAAAAAACACCCCCAACAAACAGCTCCTTAATTTAGTCATCTTTCAAAAAATATCAGTCAGATCCATGAATATGGATTCAGAATGTCTTAAATGTAGCATTTCTCTAAAAGTTTTGCCATCCTTATTTTGTTGATCTTGATACCAAAAACTGTTATATTTTTTGTTGTACTTATTGAACATATTTGGTGATGTAGTGAAGCCCATGTAAAGCAGAGCTCTCATGTGCATCCTTCTGTTTGTACGACTGTKTTTCTTAAGGATATTATTTTAATCAGCTCTGCCTCTGCAATGAACATTTTTATACTGGGGACTGTYTCCCTTTCTTCACTTACGATCTGTAAAAAGTAGTTTTACCCTGTCTGTCACACGGTGAAAATTCATAGTTAAACATGGTCAAAATCACAGATCATGCATGCATTTTGCCAAAATGTACAAATCCACTTTTACCCAAAACTGAACGATGAAATACTATTAATTTCCTGATTAAAAGAATCATTATTCGGAAGATGAAATTGGGGTTTCAATCACATCTAGCTGTACAAAATGCAGCCAAGGGTCCTACATTGAGAAAACATAAATAGAAGGAAGGAAAAAAAGTCTAAAAAGCCTTTTATAAATGGTGCACAAATGCATATGCTTTTCATATTTTCATTAGCGATGGATAAGTGCTGTGGGCTGGGCATGGGGAGCTAAGTCTAATGTTGTTGCAGCACTGATGCTGCTTTACATGGACAGCATATCTGAACTAGACAAAATGCTCAGTAAGTCCAGGTATGTCAGACCCATTGYATAAGTACTATGGAATTGATCCGCTCGTGTGCAGTAAATCAGGTGTATCCATCCATCCATCTAACAAATTCACCTAACCTCTGTATTCCTTCTTGTCATTTTCTCAAGGATTGAACATTGTAGAGTGTGGATATGACAAATTCTGCCCTGTTCATGTTGCAGGTCGCTTTACTAGGGGTGTAACTCCCTCCACTTTCTCTAAGCTAGGGGTGTTTTGACTCTGTAGGAAAGCTCTGAATGACAATTCTGACARTACCCACTCAGATTTTCACTTGTGCCTAATTGAGTTTTAGTCGTGAATCTGGCTAAAACCAAGTCCTTACAAACGGGAGCAACGTGCTTGAACATCTAATGAAAACATTGTGCTTTGCTTTTGTGCTGAGCTGTAGTGAACCAGTTGTTATTCTTTCTCAAGGTCAAATTAACATCTATACACTTCATTTTCTGGCATTGAGGTATGTGAGAATCTCTGGTTKGAGGCAAATGAGCAGCAGAGTAGCTGGAAAAAAATGAAAGAGTTCACCTTACCATGAAAAGAGCTGGCCAGCAGTTAGAAGTAAATGAGTTTAATTTAAAAATTCTTCCAGCTTTTCTCAGGACCACCATAGTCTCTKGCAAAATGCTGAGCTGTAATTCCCAAACAGAGATGGGTCTGATGGTGGAAACCTGAAGTAGCAAGTGTTAAGTGCAAAGCTGGCTGCAAGGGACTTTTACAAATAGAATAGCAATCAAAGCAGATTAGTGAGCTGAGAAGTCTAGAGATGAATTTGGTACAGCTCCRTACGGATCTATTGCCATCTGTCAAGGCTGGCTCAGAACTACAGTAGCTTAATGTGATAATGGAGCCTCATAGATAACCAGTGAGAACAGTGATGGTTTTGCACAGAGCACTTGCCTTCCCTTCTGGTGGGAATAATATCATAAATCCAATTCAATCACTTGTGCTGTACTTTAGGTAGAAAACTGTAAGTTCAATAGATGAAGGGTCTAGAGGGTGAGTCCTATGAGGGAGCAGCTGAGAAGGCTGGGATTATTTAGCCTGGAAGAAAGAAGGCTCAGGATAGGCTTCATCACTCTCTACAACTCCCTGAAAAGGAGAGTGTAGCCCGGTGGAAGTCAGCCTGTTCTCCCAGGCAACAGCATGAAAGGACATAGACTTAAGTAGTGCAGGAGAACTTGAAGCTGAACATCAGGAGTAATTTCTTCATGGGAAGAGTTGTTAAAGATTGGAGTGRACTGCCCAGGGAAGTGGCAAAGTCACTGTGCCTGGAGATATTCAAGAAATGATGAGATGTGGCACTTGGGGACATGATCTGATTGACAATGTGGTTATCAAAGGTTGGACTTGATAATCTTAGAGGTCCTTCCTAAGGACTAACTGATGCTGTGATGTCATTAAAATGCAAGTATCAGTTGCCGAAGGTTCAGTCGAATGAAATGTGGTGTCTTCTGATGGAGTTTTATGTCTGTCATGGCCACTTGCATTTCACACCAGGACATGACAGTTAGTTGTTTATGTGTAAATGGCTCATAGAAGTTACTGATTCTATGACTGTTCATCTTTATCATGCCTACTGCTTCCTATAAGGCATAAAAACGTATCTTGCCAGATGTTTAATTTTCTGTTGGGTTTTTTTTTTGGGGGGAATGGAGGGGTGAGGGATAAGGGAGGTGTGCAGAGCAGCAGCTAAGAACTTTTGAACTCACTCTGAGTACTTGGCTTTTCTTAGTAAAAGAATAAAGAGGAACAATGTTCTCTGAAGATGCAACTTGTTGATTTGAAATTTGCCTTTTCCCCATTTCATTTATTGAAGATGCTTGTTGTTTCCTAAAAAATAATTTCCTACCCTACTCTTGATTGTCCCTGAAATCAATGGCTGCACCTCTGCAGTTTGCCTTAAAATTTAATTGTGGTAAAGAGATTCAGAAGTGAACATGGTCATTTAGAAGAGATGCAGTACCTTGCAGGATGAAGTTATCAACCTCTTGCTTTTTATTTCGATTCTGGGGCAAAACTCCAGTGCAATCACTTGGATTGAAGTGCCCTTTTTTATCTCTGTGGGACCCAGAAAATTCATTAYGAGATAGCTTTGCTGTTCTTTGGCACAAGTCTGTTGACTGAAGGTTATTGGAAGCAAATTATTTCACTGTAGCAAATGATCTTGGGAGGAAATGACAGGACTACTGTGTAACGGGAGTGAAGATAATGGGTGACATGGGAAGCAATGGATAGCTCTCGCAGACAGGCTGGTAGTCCCCTGCAAGAACAGTAATGAATACTGAATAAGAAAGATTTTATATCAGTGGAGAGAAGTGTTAACAAGGATACCCTCTTCCACCACTGAGCTTTCTTGTCCAGTAGGAAAACAGGGTGGCATTTCTTGTTTGCCTCCAGCTTTGGATCAGGAGCTACACTGCCCATGTACTGCATGAGCTGAGAGAAGTCTGTCAGAAAAACCTCACCAGAGTGGTCATTAGGATGTCTTCAGCATCCTCATCTGCAGCAGATTTAGGCATAATGAGAACAAGGCCTCTGACCTAGTCTGGATTTAATGCAAATGAAGTCAGGATTCAAAAAAATTAAAAGCTCCATCTCACTCCTATTAAGTTGCAAGTATAGCACAATTGAAAACACACTTTTTGATATGCCTGCTGTGGTGCAGGGGGTTTGGATTAAACCATATTTTCAATAGCTGAAGACAAGTCTTAAMTAACACTGAAAATTCTCTCCAGGCTTTCTAGGGTAATGCAATTATTGCGCAAAGACACTTTTGAAGAATATTGAATGTAGCCTTGTTGAGATCAMAGAATCAGAATTGTTAGGGCTGGAGGGGACCTCTGGAGATCATCYRGWCCAATGCCACTGCCAAGACAGSGMAACCCTRAGCAYKTTGCACAGGAGCTTATTTAGGTGGGTTTTGAATGTCTYCAGAGGRGGAGACTCCATGACCTCCCTGGGCAGCSTGTTAYAGTGCTCTGCCATGTTCTTCCTCATRTTGAGGTGGAACTTCTGTTTTAGTTYATGGCCATTGCTCCTTGTCCTATTCCTGAACAACTGAAAAGAGCCTGGCACCATCCTCTTGGCMYWTGAGATATTKATATGCATAAAAAGCTAAGGAAWGYAAAACTTWAATATTGCAGTCTGTTTTGATGTATATAGTAGATAATGTAGTAAAAGAATTCATACAATTTTACTAATGAAAAAAGCATGTATTTTCACAAATATGACTTGGTGGGGTTTTTTTTTTTCAGTTTTCCTTTTAACAGAAGAAAAAATGTGATCTTAATACCTTACTGTTGCAACACTAGCAATTTTTTTGGCATTGTTAATGTGCCATACCAAGGCTCTAGCTTTGATTTTAGCCCATTGGGTTTAATCTTCAAAGAGAAGACTTCTCTTTCCAAAATTGCTTCTCTTTTTCAGAGTTGCTTCTGAGTGGAGATGGAGTATCTCTGTTAGGCCATAACCATGCAAGAAAGAAAAGCTTTTTAGCTCATGAGGGACAGCTGGAAGCTGATTACAACATTGCTGAGAAGCTGTACTTAACTCCTGTCACATACAGTATTCTTGAAATTTTATCAGTAGACTTCAAACAGAAGTAAAACTTTACTCCTTTTAGAAAAAGCAAAGGATTCCTGATCTGGTAGCAGTAATCTTGAAACGTAGAATGTTGTTACATTATTCCAGTGCACAAGAGCAAAACTATTTGAAAATACAGTGAAGTGTTTGTGTAAAGATTAATAAGAGGSAAGCAAAATATCCCTTAGACTATACAGAGACTGCAGAAGAGCCTGTAGCAAAGGTCTAAAGTTCAGTCCTTGAATCTTTCAAGCCTGGAGTGTCTTACTGAGGCCAGTGGTGTTGTTGCTGCAGGGCGATCTCATGTGAAATGCCGTTTTCCACATGAGTTGAGTGCATGCTCTACAATCCCTCCTTGATTCTGGCGGTGGGCCATTTTTCCTCCAGGTTTTGGTCAATTCACAGTGCAGGGGAAGGTTTAGTAACCAGGAGAGTTAGTTTGCAAACCCTTGTGTTCCTCAGCGTAAGGCATCCAAATGCATAGTGAAATAACAGGGAAGCTGCTGTCAGGTTGCCAACGTTGCATGCCTTATGATGTGTCTGATAAACATTATTTCTTTCAAGGCCTGTTCCCTGCCATTTTGAACCTGGCCAGCAACGCTCACATCTCCACCAATGCCACCTGTGGGGAAAAGGGACCGGAGATGTTCTGCAAACTGGTGGAGCAYGTCCCCGGCCGGCCCCTGCGCAACGCCCAGTGCCGTGTTTGTGACCGTCACAGCGCCAATCCCAAAGGCAAGCTTCTTGTGTTTCAGTTTTTGTTTGTTTCATGGGTTTGTGCATTTTTTTAATCCTTCCCCTTGAATACAGAGTGTATTGAAGTCAAATATGTTTTAGTTTTAGTCTCTGTAGTGTGTGAGTGCAATTACCTTGGGGCAAAGGGCTGACAGAAAGTGTGAGYGCTGTGTACACCACTGAGCAATCTAAGATCCAGTGACCACCTTTGTKTCTGAGGGSWGATTTCAGCTTTTACTTCTTTATGRCAGGGAGACATTGTGCKCTGTGWGAAATAAATGTGCTGGGTCAGAAAAAYGCAGTGAGATTTATTTTCAAGAGATGTTTAATTATTTTGCTTTGAAACAGAGCAGCACCCAATTTCCAGTGCAATYGATGGTACCAATAACTGGTGGCAGAGTCCCAGCATTCAGAATGGAAGGCAATACCACTGGGTCACCATTACTTTGGATTTAAGGCAGGTGAGTAACATTTATGTGAATGTCATTAAATGTATGTAGGATACAAGCCAATGCAATTGATTGCAGCTCCTCTGGGTGCCCTTTAGTAACACTTTAGTTAAATAGTTTCGATTGTTAAAGTAAATATGAACTCATTTTAAACAGATTTGGTTTTCAATTATTGTTCTACACTGTCTTGAAGATTTTATTCCTATCAGGAGTGAAAGGGACTCATGGCTCTGTCGGAATTCGTGGCACAGTAACAATTGCATTTGTGTTGATGAGTTTTTGCTCTCATCCATGTTCTTTCTGTCTTGGTAACCAATTCCGTCTGTACCAATTACTTTGTCTTGGTAACTTTCCTCTGCMTCACTGTTCTATCTTTTCTCCAGCACTTCTATGACACTATTTTCCTCTACCTTTTCTTTCTTAAAAGTGACTTAAATGTGTCTTATCAAGGACTTACTTTTAAACAGCAGTGTTTTCAAGGCGTTGGCCTAAGCACATTTTATATGTAAGGATGCATCTGACTGATTCTGATCACCATCTTGYTGGAAGGAGCACTGGGAAGAAGTGTTCTAAACTCTATCTTTTAGTAATTTTTGCTGTCAGCTGTTCTGCAGAGTTGGGGATTATATTTCTGAAATAGTGATTTCTGACCTTGGGGAGTCTGGAGTTGTCTGGGCAAAAGTTGGTTCCTCTGTTTTGGCCCCTCTGGATGGCCAGTTTTGGAGGGACTATTCATCATTCTTGGGTAGAAAGCTGCTGAACTGCACAGAGTATTTGTTAATTTATTAGTTTGTCTGTTAGACATATGAGAATCTGAAGTCTCCTATTCTCCTTCAAGAAGAGACAAAATAATTGCTGAAGAAAATATATTTTTCTTGGCTTTTTTTTTTGTTGTTTTGCTTGAACAGGTCTATGTGCTGACCTACCTAAATTGTTTGAAAAACATAGCTCAACAATTCATGATTAATATGGGGATGCTTCCAAGCTCTGGAAGAAGCTTTATTTCTTACTTGAGGTGTAGAATTGGTAAGAAGTTTTTGCAGGATCTCTAGACCCTGCTTGAAAGTTGTTTTAAAGATTCAAGCAGAAGGTTGAGGTTAACTTYGATGTTTTCAAATACAGCATAGGTTAAGTGAGTGCCTAGTTTCCCTTTAATTAGAAAGCAGAACTGTTGGGAAAATAATTACAGGATGTCTTTTGTCRGTGACAGAAGGTTTGGATAGGATTTTCGTGTTGTTTGAAGAGTTAGCTTTGTGTTTGGTTCCTAAATGGACAAACAGGAAGGAAAAATGAAGGAGGAGGGGATGCCTTAGTTTTTATCCTCCTAGAACAATTTCAYTTTGGAAGCACACCAGCTGAGCTGCCCTCTGAATCTTTTATTCTCCAGCCTTAGTGCTGTTGATGTTTCAAYAAGTACATATCTTTCCTCTCCTGACCCACGCTCAGTTTCCCTAATTCGATTTGAAAAGTTTCCCCTAAGGGGCCTTTTTTCTGTGCTTTCCCTAGAGAGTTTGAGAGAGAGARGGCATCTAGGGCTATGCAAACTGAATGTAAATTACTGCTCTGTGAGAAAGGATTTGGTTAATAGAGATTGCTTGAAGTCAATGAGTTATTAGAGCTGACTTGGTGTGCTTACTTCAAGCGAGTCAGCACAAGTAAAGAAAACACGAAAGAAAAGCATGTGAAGAACCTCAGTGATTTTAATAATTGTTTAGTTCATACTTTTGTTTAAGAATGACTTAAAATAGTCTTCTAGGACGTGTAAAAATATTCCTGAAAGTCAGTACCTGTGTTCAGTATAACTTCAGCATGGTACCTTTTTTATTGCAAGGTTTGTGCATTAAATCTGTCAAGTACCATATTAAAGAAGTATTTCAACTTTCCTTGCTGGAGTATAGAATATACTCGCACCTTTTTGTGATGCGACAAATGACCACCTAGTCATTTTTTATGATTTTCTTTGGTGTAATTACCAGAAGTTCTAGCACTAAGAAGAATTKATTGTTTCTTGGGATTATTACCAAYGTGCAGTTAGAGATATAATCCCAGCAGTTGGGTTGGTGAGTGTTGAAACATAACCTTGGCTGGAAAATATGGGGAAGATTCCTTTAGCTGGTGGAAACTGACTCCACTCCAATTTCCCTAGGTGAATCTCTGTGACTGTATTCATCTCTTGGCKCAAAGTTGAAGGGAATAAAGGATATCCTTTCAGCTAATTTTCTACCTTGTATTTAGTCTGTTTAGTCTAAAACCAGCTGTACTAAAGAGTAATTTGACGGAGTCAAGAAAAGAGTAAGAAAAGAGGGCTGGCTAATAAAACCAGTATTAWAATGGCTGCTTTTATCTTTCTCCTTTGCAGAAACTCTGCTAATTATAGGTAATATTTTGTTTTATAAGGGTATTTAGTACTTATGTCATGATTTTTTATCTCATATACATCATGACAATTAGGTTCATTTATTCTAATGTGTCTTTCAGTCATTCTGGGATCCAGACGTATGATAGTCTTTCCTTCCTACACCACTGCCTCCTCCTCCCCCTTTCCATTTAATGTATGGCAATGATCCAGAACTGAGGAAAGAGTAGTTTAGCAATGAGGTGTAGGATTGATGTACAAGACACTAAGCTTTGATTTATGACCTTGTGCTTCCTACACCGGTAGTTCTACAGAAACAAAATAACAGCAGCACTTTTCTATAAAACCAGTGCTTTTTGCCTGAGCTTGACTCCTCTGGGCAGTTCCATTACAATTGTAATAAATGCTGGCTATGATGTATTTAAGTTGGTGTGATTGAGCCAGCTGTAAAWTATTACTCTATGACACCATTAAACAAAGACTACTTGCCTCCATTTTATTACCATGCTTTGGGCTTCTAAAGGTATTTAAATGTAYTCTGTGTACTTGGTGTAGCAGAAAGGCAGATGTTTGTATATCACAAAGTTCTTGAATTGCAAAGCAAGACCAATTCTTCTTGGAAGACCCATGGTAACAAGTTGAGAAAAAAMCTCCACTTCTGATTAAGTCATAGCTCATGAATATTCTATGAGTACAGGATTACCATTCAGAGGCTGATGTAAGAGTAATTTGTAGTTTCTGCTGTTAGAAAGTAAAAAAGAATGTAAATATTATAATATGATTTGTACAGAGCCTTCATCTTGAAATGAACTGGCAAGAACAGGTTTCTGTAAAGGTACATTGTTTGCTGACATAAAAAAAAATGGTATTCTGTTGACTTCTCTGGACTAATGCTAATTCATTGTATGTGGCAAGCTTTCTCTAAAGCCTTTTGTGGCTTTGTAATACTGATGTTGCAGGATTCAGGGTGTTCATCTGTACRTTCTCACAATAAAATTATTGAGTAAAATGAAGTTTTCTTCTATTCCAAATTTATGTTTGCACATAGTGAATTAAAATCTTAAGGAAAAGATGAGGCTAGAAGTTCTGCTGGTTTTGGTGTGTTTTGCTCATTTAACATCACAGAATCATCAGAGCAAAATGTTGCAACCAATTTCTTGGCTTCACAGTCTCTACGAGCCTGAAGCTGTCTTTATCCCCTAAAAAGATATTCCTGTAAACAGTATCAGTATAAGCTGATATATATCCCTTCATGTAGTCTTCCACTCTTTGAGAGTATTCAAGAATGATGCACTTGGTGTTGCTGGATCTGCATCTAGGGAAACAAGGCTGTTAGAAATAAGCAAAGGAGAAATTCCTTGGTTTGTAGGCATTACAGCTGCGAAGAAGGAGGGTTTTTTGGTACAAGTTTATTTGGCTGATCTTAAAAGTCAGGATKGAAATGCCTGTAAAATGACACTTTTAATCTATGGCTGCTTGGGAATTGTTAACTTGCTTTGACTTGCCCTTTTTACCCTTGTAGTTCAATAAGGAAATTAGTTCTGAGAAAGTTATACAGTCAAATTARAGTGTACAAATCATTAGCTCTTGCTCAGGTTTATCACATGGCTGGTTGGTGCGTGCTGAGTGGATGTGGAAAGTGATAAGAAACTGCCTTTGGTGATTTTCAAACCTGAAGATCTTATAAAAATCAAATTCTGTAAAAATGTTCTCAAAGGATGCTGGAAAATCAGTTTTCATTACATGGAATTCTTGGCCCATTTTGGGTTGCAGAGGATAAGGAATATGAGGTCTGCAGAACCCCTGCCTGCTGACATCCCTTAAAACATCTTTATCTGTGAACACTGTGGACACCTTGGTGCCTTCCCCCAGTTTCATTCCCTTGCTTGCAAACAATCCCTGAGAATATAGATCCTACTGGTAGTCTGTCTTTGTGACTTCTGGAGTCTGAGAACATTTATACAAAATCCCTAATTTCTTKRTTTAGCCTRTATTCTTTCWGGGACTGACAAWTTTTCCTGAAATTATTGATATTCAYGATYCTGTGAATTTACCTATGAAGTAAAATGGGATACCAGTGAGCTATGTGTGTAAATGGAAGAGTTGAGATGATCCACAGRRAAARAAGGCAATGATTTTCTACACACTAYATAMTTCAGTGTTTAYAGAATCATTCACTGATTTATTTTTAAATGCTTCTTTAGAGCTTTTAGTGTTAAATATTTATATTGCAGCTGATTGTGAACTTTAGACATGCAGACAAAAGCAGTCCCTAGGTATCTTGAGTACCAACTGTGGCTGCTATTTTTCTGGAAAAAAAAATGACTTGAAAAGATTTAATTTATTGACTTGTGCATTAAATTTGTGCACAGTGGCTGTGAAGATGTAAATATTTTACTCCTTTTTCCCTCCACTCTCCTCTCGTGAAGAAACTTGATATTTAAAAGAGAATTAACTTGCATACTCTTGTGAATACCTTTTACTGCAGCAGTTAGTTCGTGATGAAGGATGGCTTATTGTTACCAGTTGTAACTGGATTTAAAACCAGCCACATCAGCTGCAGACTATAATGGGTCTTGAAAAATCTCAGTGTAATCAAAAGTAGATCATTTGTTGTTCAGCCAACTGTGTAACAAGTAGGGAAGCAGTTTAGTTGATGACAGCAAGCAGAGAGGAAAAATAAATAAATAAAGGACATCTCAGAGTTTTTGAGGGAATTTTTCTACCATGGTATTTGAAAAAAAWTTGGGTTCCAGTCTTGCATCTTTTATGCATTTGAGAAAGATTGCTGACTTCAAAGGAACTTGGAAGTGAACAGCTGTTTCTAAGCCCAGTCAATAAAACTTCTCTAGTTTTAATAATTTTGTGAAGTTCTCATCTGTTATGGAGAAGGTAACCATACAAGCAAATCCTGTCACATACAAGTGTCTTCAGGTTTGGGGTACTGAAATGATGATGCTCCAGATTCTGCTTGTGCATAACTGCAAAACAGGTATGCACCTCAAATACACTCACTGAATCAATGAAATCCAGGTTGTGTGTAGGGAATGTAGCTGTTTGACCTGAAGTCTGCTCACATGACATTCTTTTTTCCTTATTTTTTTTTCCTTTTTTTCTTCAGTTGGAGATTGTTGGCATGGTATAAGTTTTATTTAAAAGGGGCTTTTCTTTTTGTGGAAGCTGGATTATAATTCTTGGTATTCACTTAACTTTGGTCAGATTTTAAGACTGCCGAACAACAGAGGATTAACAGAACCCAGATAAATTTTATTTCTTATGACTACAGACTGAGCTGGCTTTGCCTTTGGCTTGCATCTGCTTGCATTGCTGGAACGTCACAGTAAAATCCTCAGTTTCTGTAAATTTTCATATTATTGAAACAACTAGAAATGTTCTGTTTGTATCCAATAAATGTCTAAAAGGATAAAACAGAAGTGCCTGTAAAGATAGTCAGACCAAATGAATATTGTGGTTTAAAATCTTTATGATTTTAATAAAAAATTGAGATAATTTTACTCTTTTAGAGGTATTATATGTAGTAAATAATTTGAAGATAAGTGACAGTAATTCTTTTCCTTCTCATATGTGCAAGATGTCCTAATCAAAGCTTTGTTCACTTAAATAATTTTTTGTTTCAAAAGTAGTTTCCTGAGTTGCATACACAATGCAGTTACTATTTTGTGAGTTTATTTCCCCATTTGGCAAAATCAAAACCTGCTTTCATGTGGCAAGTATTATGCTTGCTCTGACTTTAATCTGTATTGCAAAAAAAAAAAAAGGCCTAAAAATTTAAATTTATAATGTACGAAAGAACTGATTGCAGCCAAATTGGGGCTCAACATAGTATTAATACTGCACATGCAGACCAGAATTATGATGATAATAGCAGCTGACCAGGCAGTCTGCTCAAGTGGGAATACACTCCTCTGAGATGGTTGAATAATAGAGTTTTACTTTCATCTGARCATGGCTTGTTGCTCCAGTGTATAYGAAACATTAAACTTCTGTGTGGAARTGWTATGAATTTGCAAATGCAGCCTTTTAGAGTGAGGGGATGTAGGAGATGCTGGGTAAGGGAGATTGGGGTGGCTTTGCAGTAAGGGCACTGCAGTGCTTGTGTCTGATGCTGGAGCTTGCTGGGGRCCTGTGCAAGTGATCTGGCTGCCATGGCAAGGTCATTTAGAAGATAATATGGACTTAATTACTGCCCTGCCTACTCAAGGAAGTGCTGAACATTCCTGTTGTGTGGATGGGGATTTCACTATGGGCCCAGGGTTGTCAAAAAAATAGTCAAGATACCTGCATAGTTCATATATATCTTAACCTGACTTAAGAACATTAAYCTTTTTATCATGCTTATTTTTGTCACATTCAGCTTATTTGTCTCTGTGTATTTTTAGCAGTGTGTGTAAGAAGTCTTCTGCTGAAATAACTTCAACACAGAATGAAATTGGAATGCAAAGAGGTTTTTTAATATAGGGAGTAAAGAGTTTATCAGAAATGCTGTTACAGAGAACATTACACTCCTTGCTAAAATGTGAAACAAATGAGTTTTTTGGACTACATGTATAAAAAATCCCACAAAAACAACTAATCAAGCACAAACAAACAAACAAACAAGAAAACCCAACCAGAACCTAGTTTTTTTAAGCCCTCAGCACTAAACATTTACCCCAGCCTGTTATACCAAACTAATCTGAAATGTGCAGTATAGATGCAGATTTCAGCTATTACATCAGGCCAAATTAATGCTCTGGACACAATTAGATGGACCTCTTGTCAAATGTTTATGTGAAATGTCTATCCAGAGTTAATGTACCAAATCTATCCTCTCCCCAGGCAAACCATATACTGCTTTTAAAATTTAAATTTACTATCCAGCTGCCTTCCAATAGTCATTTATGGTACAATGAAGTGTTAAAATTTTCTTCTTGCATTTTTTTCAGGTCTTTCAAGTTGCATATGTCATCATCAAAGCTGCTAATGCTCCACGACCTGGAAACTGGATTTTGGAACGCTCCATAGATGGCACGGAGTTCAGACCATGGCAGTACTATGCAATTAGTGATACTGAATGTTTAACTCGTTACAATATCACACCAAGAATTGGGCCGCCAACTTACAAGAGGGATGATGAAGTGATCTGCACCTCCTATTATTCCAGACTAGTTCCCCTGGAGCATGGAGAGGTATCTTTGTTTTTGTACTTGCAGTTTGTGATTAAGAACATGGACTGATAGCAATTTGAAAACATTTGAATTGCAGTTACAGAGTTCATCACCCTCAGCACTACCAGATTGCCTGTTAATTTTCTTTAATAATACTATCTCTACATCATGTACTGGTATAGCAAACTCCTGGATGTTAGGATGATATTGTCTTTGGCTCTATGTGTTCCCATTACTAAACTCTTTGTTCTCTCCTTCCATATAATTTGATGGTAGCAATTAGYTGTGAATTATTAGTTCCTTTATCCYGAAAARCYATAACAGAGGCTCTGTGTTCTGCCAGTTTTTTCATTTAGTAGAGAAAACTCCTGTGTTAGGAACACCTGGCTGTGTGAGATAAAGCTGCAAACACTGTTGAAGTGCTCGRCACAGCTGGAGCTCTAAACAAGCCTTGGCATTGTTTCAAGGATGCAGTGTAATTAAAAGGGCTGAGAGTTGTGCAGCCTCGCTGTTGACTGTTCTTTCTTTTAACAAACTCTATTCACAGTACTTGTGTAATTTATTACAAAGGGGCAGCCACATAATGAAATGATACATGAAAACCAGTGGTTGTTCCCTGGTGAATACTATAATGTAAGACCTGGATAGTAAGTGTGGCTTATCCTGTGGAGAATGCTAGTAACTCTTAGCTTCACAGAAATCAATATGTTTTTATTTCTTGGATAAAAAAGATTGGATTGTATGTAGCCATTCATGTAGACTTAAAACTATCAGCAAGAAAAACCCAGTGAACTTTGGTAGCATAAAGTCCATTTACATTAATGTTTATTACAGTTTTGTGAGCATATGGTCAACATATAACCAACAGATCAGATGAAATGAAGAAATTTAACCTGTCTCCCCACACAATTAACCAGAACACCCTTAGRCTGACTGTATGAGCAGTGCTGCTTGTAATGTACGTTTAGTAGGCTGTATAACTCCAGCTGCAGGGTTGCCAGAAATTCATTTCAGTGAGCTTTTTCTCTCATTCATTTTTCCTGATGGTACCCAGAATTTATTGGGCTACACTATCCAAAACATTGCTTTTTTTTCTGAGTGTGGTAATGGAAAAACATAAGAACACAAAAAATGGCAGAATTTTATTTCTGTGTACTATAAAGAATCATAGAATCTTTTAGGTTAGAAAGGACTTTCAAGGTCATTGAGTTSAACTATTAGCTCAGCAATGCCAAGTTCACCCATAAACCATGTTCCTAAAGTGACACATCTAGATRTCTTTCCACGGATGGTGACTCCAGCACTTCCCTGGGCAGCCTCCTCTGATGCTTGACAGGCCTTTCCACGAAAATGCTTTTCCTAGTTCCCAGTCTAAACCTCCCTTGACACAATTTCAGGCTGGGAGAAGATCCCAACCCCCACCTGGCTMCAGCCTCCTTTCAGGTCCTTTCAGACCTTCAGCCAGAAGGTCTCCSCTGAGCCTCCATCTCTCCCAGATAARCAACCCCAGCTCCTGCAGCCGTTCCTCATAGGACAGATGCTCCAGGCCCTTCACCACCTCCCCTGCCCTTCTCTGGACATGCTCTGGCACTTCAATGTCCTTCCTGAATTGAGGAGAAGGAATTTTATTCCTGAAACWGGCCAGGATTCTTGGCASCCGGGCAYGTGCTGGCTCRTGTTCAGCTGCTGTTGATCAGCACCCTCAGGACAGACTTTTTCTGCTGAGCCACTTTCCAGCCTCTCTGCCCCAGCCTGTAGCTGAGGTTATTGTGMCCCAAGGGCAGGACTCAGCACTTGACCTTGTTGAACCTCATCCAATTGGACTCAGTCCATCAATCCAGCCAGTCCAGATCCCTCTGGAGAGCCTTCCTCCCCTCCAGCAGATCAACACACAATTTACAAAGGACAGGCTGCTTCTTCAGAACTGGATTATCTGTCAGACAGGAATAWCCCCTGCACAGAATATCTCACAACCTGCATTAGTGAATCTTGGAACTCTTTTGAAAATATGTGTATTTAGGTCTTTGTAACTTGTTTTGGCCAATCTGTTGAATTTAAGAATGRCCCTGTATGAATCCTGCAAACCAGCTGATCTCTGTAAGTGCCTGCCTTGTAGCCAGCATTTGTTAGCATCCCAGATCTCTGCCCTCAGCTTGGAGTGTCTTGATGTGAAATAACTGTTAGGGTAAAAACACCACATATCTAAATGTGGATGTCATTATTAACATTTTTTGCCAGATCAGGCATTTTGCCTGTTTGACTGCTGTTTTTTTCACGGCTTTGAAGAGCTATAGCTGCTCGACTATAAGTTCTGTTTACCTGATTTATACTTCTTGAAGATCTGCTTCCATAAATTTGCATAATGGAGTTAGGACTCATGATGAATTGCAAGGCTTAAGCTGCAGTTGTTTGAAAATGGTCTTRAATTATGAAGGACAAGTAAGCMAAAAATATATAATACWGAAATATCAGGATGTATAATAMAGAAATATCAGGATGTATAAGCTTATATAAGCAATATATCAGCCAAATTTAGCAGTGTGCAAGGAGAGTCATGATATTTCTCCTTTAGTATCTTATCTTAGTCAATATTCCTACTTTCTCCCTTTTTCTGCTTGGAAAGATTCCTCTACAGACTGTAAAGATTTAAGTATTTGGGGCGGAATTTCTGCTGTCCAAGCTGGTAGAAATTCTACTATTAGAATTTGTAGACAATAGAATTTATACTGTTCAAGCTTTAACTTTAGAGTAAAAAAGTGAGTCATGTTTTACATTTCATCACTTGAAGGCACTATTTATGAGTAGTGAGAGTATTAGGCGGGAAAGACAAATGTAAAATGAAGTGGCATGGGACATATGGGATGTAAGGCCAGTTGGTTGTGACAGGCTTTTCTGGATCTTTAAATCTCTGGTATTTAAGTGATAAAAAGCAAACACAGTGTGTTAGAAATTTCAGCGCCAGGTTGAGCCCTCCTGTCTTTGTTGAGGAAATCAAAGGACTGCAGTGAGCCCAGCAAATTCTGCATCTGTACTGAAAGGTAGATGAGTGCAGGATGTGGTGCCTCATGCTGAAGTTGTGTTCATCTGTAGTTGAGTATATATCTGTTAATTTTTTTCAGGAGGAGTGTAGTTATATTTGAATATTTGACTAACAATTATGCCTTGTAATTCCCAGCAGAAAACATTGTTTCTGAATGAATATGACACAACCAATTTGTCTGAAGAGAACAGACTGAGATGTGGTGGGCACATTCAGTCTTCAGTTGCATAAAACATGGGTACTAGGAGGAAAAATCTCTGCTGCGAGTCTGACAGGATCCAAAAACAATTCTGAAATTGCAACAAAGAAACCATGGTTTAGAGATTAGGAGCATTTCTAACAATAAATCTGGAAAGGTCTGGAATGCATTGCCTTGGAGGATTGTAAAGTCAGCGCCAACACTGGTCTTTGAAAACAGATTGGTCAAACATCTAACAAAACTCCAGTAAATCCTGCTTTAGCATAGGAAATGGACTAGAAGAATTCTCTGTATTTCTGTGAGAGCTGGRTATTATATAAGGTGGTGAGAATTTGAAGGATCAGACCTGGAAAACCTTTTGGTTTTCATAACTGTTATCCTGCAGTTGGAAAGTGGATGATCTGCCAGAAAAGTGGAAATCTTTGAATAAAGTATGTTAGAATATTAAGAAGGACATTTTATTAAGAAGGACATTTTATATAAGAATATTAAGAAGGCATTTATTACCCAATTAATGTCAAAATTATGATTTTGGGAATGTGACCTCCATTACAAGTCTCTCTTTGTGTATCTTTTAAATAACATAGTTATTCTCTATGCCCCTAGCTCACATGAAACCCGTAGCTCCACTACAGAATTAAGATTTTTTTAAAAATAATAATAAAAAAATCTATAACATGTAGAAATATTTTCAGGGAAACAATTTGACAGTACTGGATGAAGTTGAAATTATAAATTCAAGAGTAGTATATGAGACAAAATTGCTCTTCATAAATATGAGTATGTCATGCACTCTAAAATGCAGCTGACAAGCCCAAAACATGACCCTTTGTTTGTAATGGAATCGAGGTGAACTGTTGAACATTTGTTTGTTGCCTGTAGGGCAGGGTCTTTTTTTCTGTTTCTTACATAGAACGTAGCAGGAATGATATTGTCGTATGAGGCTTTATCCTTGTGTGTTCCTAAGTAGCTTTGGAAAGAAGGAAGGGACTGTTGCCAGAATAAGCTGAGCAGTTAGGTCCCAAAACTCATCTTAGTGGGGCCAGCTGAAATTGTGCAAGMAAGATGTTGGTCAAGTGGATTTGTGATTGAAAGTGGCACCTTGCTTGCAGTTGTCATCTGCTCTGTGGCTTCCCACTGCATTCTCTCATCACTGAGTGCTCTGAGTGCAATCCTTGCTGATTGAGCAGCTCTGTCACTGCTAGGTGCAGGATTAGTGTTCCCAGGCTGAGAATATGGGCCAGATGATGCTTTGCAATAAGATCATTCTATTTACAGAGAAGAAATCTGTAAAGAYGAAACTGTGCATATGGCCAGAGTTATAAGTTGCATCTCAGTGAGGAAGAGGAAGGAAAACTACCGGGACTAAGGACTCACCTTCCTACTTAATCCTGATTTTTTACCTTGGGCTGTCTCCACAAAAGCCTAGGAGACTTGTAGCTCTGATGGCTGATAATGGTGGTTTGAGAGCAGTGTGAGTCAGGAAGCAGGAATTTTAACTGCAGATAGACAATGGGGAAATAAAAGGGAACTCCAGGTAGTTTAACATGTCACCATCCTGAGTTGTTGGGAAGCAAGCTTAAGTTCTGTGGTTTTGATTGTCAGACCGATGTTTTGGTTGCAAATAATTCACAGCAATATTTGTGATAAGACAGCCTTTCTTTSTAGATTCACACATCACTGATCAATGGGAGGCCCAGTGCTGATGATCCTTCACAGAAGCTTTTGGAATTTACTTCTGCACGATACATTCGCCTGCGACTGCAGCGCATCAGAACTCTGAATGCTGACCTCATGACTCTSAGCCATAATGATCCTAAGGAACTAGACCCCATTGTTACCAGAAGGGTAAGCTGGTTGTTCATAAATGATATTCAGTATTGCTTGATGGAAAAGTCTATTCTGACCTTAATTTGAGGAGGAGGAGGTACTTAATGCTTGCCATTCAGAGTTGTTTTGATAGGTTAAATTATTCTGGTCTTCCCTTTGACATGATTAACAACAATATCTTGTCATAAACCACTTGTAGAAAGGTTTTCAGTATTGTTTTTGTTTTATTTTTATTTATTTGTGTGATTTATGCTAGAAACAGTGTTTATGATGCTTGATCATCAAAATACAAAATGTGGTTTGACTGATGGAAATTCCACTTGAGGTTGCTCTTGATGCCACTGCAGTACCTTTTGTGACATACTATGGATTTCAGGACCCAGTGCTGTTGTTTATAAACACAATGCTTTGCAAACATTGTTGTTGTGAATTTTTATGTCTTAAAAGAATTTTCTTCATTTTTTAAAGGCTGTTTTGATCAATTGTTTTAGAGCCCATGAATTAATGTAAAATGCTTGTCTTGAATTCCGAGAGTATTAACTGATTTCCAGATTTGATATTGAAACTGGGKAAACTGAGGTCCCAGGCACTTGGGCTGACTTCTTCAGGTTCTCACATAAATACAGTATTGGAAGTCCACTTGGACTTACAGTTCTGCAGGATTTCTGCTTTGTATCTTGCCATTTTTACCATCTTAATTTGCCCAAGACTTGGTTAATACTTTGGAGGCTTCAAGTTTTTCCATGAAGGTAAGTTTTCTGATGAAGACAGGAGAACATGAGAAGGGTTCCATCCTTCCCTTGCTTTGTAGTTTTTTTTTCCCTGAATAACATCTGCAGGCAACACCTCCTTGTGCAGCAAGAGGATTGTTGCAGTTTGTGGCTTCTCTGATACAGATAATCCTTGCGCTGTCCGGATGGCTTCCTACAGGAGAGAAAGGAACTTGGATTTGGGATTTTCTCAGGGATTGCTGGATATTTTTGAGGCAGCCCCACTCTTACCTTCATCATGGAGGTGCCCATTCAGCTACAGCATTTTAAAGTGTAAAATCCGGATGGTTTGCATTTTCTGTCTGACATGGGAATTGATAGAGACTTCCATGGAGACTGCAAGAGCAGAGTWCTGGACAGCTGCTCCAGCTGTGCCTTGCTGGCCAAAGGGAAATGCACAGCCTGAGCAGGTGAGATGTTCCCACAGAGCAGGCTGGTTGATATTTAGATGTATCAATAATATAAAGAAAGGTTTGCCATGGAAGTGTACGAACGTACAGCTGGGAAACGAGAATGTTGAGGACAAGCATTCCCATTGCTTTTGTGGCATACACTCTTGTGCATTCCAGGGCTTAGTACTTCTCCACTTAGAACTGTTTAGTGCAGTTTTGCATGACAAACTACACATACTGGCCAGGGCTCCTAAATCCTGATATCTCACCTTGAGTCTCACTGTGCAACCAACTACAAAAACATAACCCCTTCCAGCTTTCTGGACGCTGATTTTATTGGCTTTGAAGGCTTTGCAACRGTTGTTGATACCAATTATGTTTGGTTTCCTGTACATTGTCCTGAAAAATGTCCAATTCAGATTCTGAGTGTTCCAACAGCACCTGTATTTCTGTGTTCTGTTTATTTATTTCTGTCTGCAGCATTTGATTATCACTGGTCTCTCRTTCAGCTTCAAGCTGCACACAGCTGCTGCGAGCCATACACTGTCAGCAAATGAGACAAAAGAGATGAAGCAGGGAATGCAGAGACATTAAATTCTGCTTTTGTCTTCTCCTTTCTCAGTCTGAACCTCCTTTTTTGTAGTTAAGGACTTACTGTTCATGATAAGTCCCTGAATGATTTTTTGTAGTTCAAGCCCATAACATTAAAAATCCTCCCAAAATACTGAACTTGAGAAATTCAAAAACATTTTAAAAAGTATGAAATCAAAGAAGCTAGTTTGCTCCAACTCCAAGATCCTTCAAAGAAATAACAGTCCAGGAGACAGCATGTCTGACCACCCAGGGCTACCTCCTCTTCCTGAACCAGCTGACATTAGGGTTGTTAGGTCTGGGAGCATTGAACTCTTCCCTCAGAAGTATCCTCAAAAAGAGTTTCTTTTTCATTCCCCTGTAGTACATACTTCCCAGGATACAAACAGGCCAACCATGTTGATACTGCAGCTGTAACTGAACCCAGATGGTCATTTCCTGCTTCTTCTTTGCCTTGAAAATTAAATCCTTTCCTTATGCATGTTGTTTTTGCTCACCACCTGGCAATAGCAATGGATAGTATTCTGCTGTGTCAGCAATTTTTTAAGCTAAGAGTTTGGATGGGATATTGCTCTGGCTATACAGCAGTAGAGAGCTGGTCTGGAAGCGAGTGTGCAAAGTGGTTTTAAGGCAGGGAGAGTTCCTATTTTTAGGGAGCATACTCTTAGTCCCAGACTGACACTAAAGTATGGCGATTTTTTTAATGCTTTATGGCTTCTTGTAAAGTGAAAAAGGAATTTTCTGATTTTTTTTTAGGTACTTTTTGGCTGAAGTCGTATTTGGTGGTCTTTCTCAAAGCTGAGGAATTTTACATGCTTGCTTACAAGTTAGAAGTCAGTTAGTGTATCATACTAGTAAGGAGAAACATGGGGAAAAAAATGGAAGGTTTCCCTAAATGGCAAATACTTTCAAGTATTTAATTTGTTTTTCAGGTCACGGAGTATTTTGTTTTTCAAGTCACAGAGTATTCTATTTCAGTTACAGAATAGGGCATATAAATAGGGAAATGTAAATACATTTAAATRTCTTTTTCATACCTTTCTCCACTTTGTTTTCTTTTAGTACTACTATTCAATAAAGGACATCTCTGTTGGAGGCATGTGCATTTGTTATGGTCATGCTCGAAGCTGCCCTCTGGATGAAATCACAAAGGTATTCTTCAACCTCATTATTTTTGAAAAACAAGTTTTCCAATTAAAATAAAAAAAAATCCTAAGGACAATGAGAAAAATGAAACTGAAAGAGATCTTATGATGCATGCAAATTAATTGCTGTATTTTTGTTCCTTTTCAGAGCTAGAATATCTSGGTCTCATGTAACTTTCTTGAAGTRAACTCTTTTTGCTTGGCATTGAATATCAACAATTCAAGGSGCACAAGACACAGTTTGTCTTGCAACACAAGAGATTTGCCCCTCCTAGAAAGGCTATAAAAATTAGAAAGTTCTAGAAAGGCTRTTCCCCAATAGTTGATGTACCATGGTGGAGCAGTCCAGTGCTTATTGTGGAGTATTTGTGGGTCATTTTTTGGARTGAGGCTGATACTGGGCAGACTTTTGGCAAAATAGATTAAATTACCCATTAAAAAATATTTCAAGAAAGTGAATTTTTTATTCTTAGAAATTGCAGTGCCAGTGTGAACACAACACMTGTGGAGAAAGCTGTAATAAGTGCTGTCCAGGCTACCACCAGAAACCATGGAGACCAGGAACCCTTTCTGCTGGGAACAAATGTGAGAGTAAGTATGMACARGCATTTAGATTAACTGTCTTCTTGGGATTTTTCAGAGGTAGAAAACCTACTTTTAATCATAACTGAGATGGTTATAAATCATCTGTTCAGTGCGACTCCTTGGCTAGTGGAATTGTCATGTATTACAGCTTTCAGAGTCTCCTTTTCAGAGGAAATTGGGGACTGATTGTACTCCTGTAGAAACTAGCAGATTTGCATCAATCATTTTGTTAGCTACTTGAAATGCAAATTTCATACATTGATCAGAAATTTTGTCAGATGAGTAACTGTTCTGATAACAAATGTTTTGAAAGGAACTTCTTATTGGTCACTGTCTGATAGATTGACTTAGGCTRTGCCAGTATGGCTGAATGTGTTGCCAGAGCTACTTGGTGCATTTTCTTATTTTGCATTACTAATGTATAGCACAAGCTGCACACAATTAAGAACCTATTAGACAAAATTTAAAGTTCTGGATGGAAAAGTAGTCTTTTTAGTTGGAGTCTTTGCACAAGTCATAAGGTCTTTTTGGAAAAGCACTTTTTGGAAAGGAGTTGTTTATGACAGTTTGGACTGAAGTATCCTCTAGACTAAATAAAATTTATACTGAGTACTTTTTTGTTGACTTCTCAGATTTTGTCTATAATACAAATTRGAGCAGAATTAGGCAGGTGTTCTTCTGTAATGCAGAGGACAGAGAAAGAAGGAACAGTTATTGCCAATTTTCAAAACATCACTGTTGACGACAGTCCTGACGAGATTACCTTAGTAGGTTATACAAAATACCATTAMAAATGGTGCTGTTTAAGTGATAACAGTAGTTTTGAAATTTGCTTGCTTGATAAGAAATATAGTGTTATAAATTATACAGTGTTGTTAAATTTGATGAAGCACATGGCATGGTTAGTGGGAAAAAACCCACTTTTGAGGTCGATTGATTGGCTCTTCTACTTAGGTTTTCAAATTTGAAAAATGTCAGTGTTGTAAGAGCTCTTACACAGTGTAAATAAGAAAAAAWTTGATTTCTTTTCCATTCCTTCTCAGAATGCAACTGTCATAACAAAGCAGAAGATTGTTATTACAACCAAAGTATTGCGGATCAGAAAAGGAGCATGGACATTCATGGCCAGTATGTAGGAGGTGGTGTGTGTTTAAACTGTACTCAACATACTGCTGGGATCAACTGTGAAATGTGTGCTGATGGATATTTTAGACCACTCAAAGTAAGATTTAGAAAGTATCATTCTAATGTTTTGGTGAWTTACAACATGGTATCATATGTATTTCAGCTGCTTGTGATTAATAAGTTTTTTTTTTTTATCAGCTGCAGAATAGTTCACAGCTATAGAGAGCTTTTTTTTTTTTGTAACATCCAAACTTTCAGAAAAAAAGCAAAATGCTTGTCCAGTTGTGTGGGAGGGCAGATCAAGCTGTTGGAGAAGAAAAAATAAAGATGAAGCTTGATATTCTAGTGTGGAAATGTACATGYCCTGATAGGAAACCCATTTCCTATGAGTAAAGCTCTAAAAATTGCCAGTACTGAAGTTTCACTGTCTTCATAAGCGCCAAAATTATGCACCATCCTCTCAACCCTTTTCAACCAGTGTTAAAAGGGACCTGGTTCTAAGATCAGAATCTTTGGCTCATGAGATGTTGCAACAAATGTTCTTCTTGATGGGATTGTGCATAATTGTGCTCTGTGGAAAAAGGGCATAGACTCTACAAGATGTTTGTCAAGAAAGGCTGACAGAGTTAAGCATACAAACTTATTTAACTTAACATTGTGTAGAACTGCAGTGTTAGAGGGCTCTGTATAATGAGACATTCTGAACTAAATTTCTACTCCACGTGGTCTTGCTTTGATACGTTCATGCATATTGAAAAACCCATACTTTAAAATTCAGGCATAAATTGGTGCAGAGAGCAAGGGTGAAAAGGAGCATGACCAGACAGCAGATACAGCTCWTCCAAAGAAGTAAATTGGAGCCAGAGATTGTTTTAGAGTTGCTGTAAGAAGCATTGAAGGAAGTTCTTCAATCAATTCACAGCCATTAAATGTGTATTCAGACATCATTACTGATTTACTTTACAGCTGAAGCACCTCAAAGGACAATTTTCCCTGGATATAAGTAAAATCCTGCCATATGATTTGCTTTGCCTTATGTTTCAAAGATTTATAGATCATGAAGTCAGAATGAGTCTTTATGAATAGATAAGTTGTCCTTCAATTGAACACAGAGCCAAGGACTTTTTTAATTTCTTTCCTCTTTGAACCAGAATATTTTTGCAAAAAGCATCCACTCTCATCTTAGACATTTCCATATCTTTTGGCAGACCTTCACAGTGGTGATTGCTGGTATTTACAAAAAATGCCCATTTATGCTGAATGTGTCAGACTTCACCTTCCAGCCATTAGCRGTTACTATATCTTTGTGCTATTGAAGATCAACTTTTGTTCCCACATTTAAGTTCTTTTCTAGGCTGCAATCCCCTGATCCTTCTGCATGCTAAAGTTAGACAAAACCCTTCTCTATTGCCCTGTATTATCTTTTTCCAGTGTTTATTCATTTTAGCTTCGGTGGTTGGAGACAGGAAACAGGTGTAACTTTACATTTCCCAGTTAATAACTCGAAAATTTGACAGGGAACTTTTATTTTATAGGTTTCTCCTTATGAGGAGCACCCCTGCTATCCCTGTGACTGCGACCCATTTGGCTCTCTGAGTTCTGTGTGTGTTAAAGATGAGCACCATTCTGACTCACAGCCTGGTAAGGAAGCAGGAAGAGTGTTTTCCCTAAACTTTAAATCTGGCTGTGTTTGTGGTCACTGAAGTTTGAGGGAATGTTACCTGCCTTTGAATGGCTGCCTTTCAGGTACCATTTCCAAACACTGGTAAATCTTTGGGAAGGTGATGCTGAGTCATAACAGTTTTATAATTTTAAGGTTTGTCAAGTGCCTGGATGTGTTCTCCTGTGGGGATTGTGGGCTCTACTGTGTAAAACAATGTGAGGTGTTGAGATCTAACACTGTTGTTTGTGAATGCTGTTACATCTGTCACAAAATCCATTTTGCTGCAGTTTCTGTGCATCTGGTACTTTGAACATGAAAAATAGCTAGTGAGACTGACCTTATGCCAAGTATCTGTGTAGAGTATAACATGGAGTGTAATAAATAAAGGAATGCTAAATTTTTTGTACGCTTTGAGACATCTTGAATCCAGCCTATTGCCTGCTCTTATTTGGGTTTTTTTTCTTCTCTACTTTTGCTATTCAAGGGACTTGGCCAGGCCAGTGTCAATGTAGAGAAGGTTATGCAGGAGAAAAATGTGATCGTTGTGCATTTGGRTATCGGGGCTTCCCAAATTGCCTGCGCTGTAACTGCAGCCTGATTGGCAGCATTAATGAAGATCCATGCACAGAACCTTGTCTTTGCAAAGTGAGTACTAAACTGATATTTTTGTTCAAAATTGAGTCTGTGCATTGATTTATATACTCATTTTTAATAGTGAAATGAGTTTATTAACTGGGGAAATCACCTCCTTTATAAGAAGTAACCTGGCRTAAGTGTACACCTGACAATCCAAAACTTAATTATTCTCTGTACTGAAAAACATGGTAATTTATGTTGAGTAGTTCTGTATCTTACTGACACAACATTTTCTGTAATAATGGGCCAGACTGACATTAAAATKAAATAAAACCTCTACATGTGTGAGGCAGTCACAGAGAGAATGTCAGTATGCCTAGCTGGGTTTGGCTTTAGGAATSATCTGATATTTCTCTTCAAAGCCACTGATTGATTGTAAATAAATGTTGTGTATAAAACATCTGCTTTGTGTGGAGAAATAGCAGGCATTTGGAAAGAACTATTGGAACACTTGCAGTAGACATATGTATGAAAAATGATTTAATTATTCAATTATAAAATATAAACCATAAAAATGTTTAAAAAGAGAGCAGTTTTGCAGCATTTTGTTTTTTGGTAAATATCCAAACCTCTTAAAATGTCTTGCAGCTGTAAATTCCACTGAATTTTATTATAAAACTRAGTTAATATTTAAAGAAGTTACTTAATTTTCTGAACCAAATGTTAGCTAGTAGTTTATGTATTTGTTGCGAAATATGATAGTGAACAGGGGCCAAAAACACCATGGTTTGTTTGACAATTCTTCTGAAAATTTAGTCTTTTTGTATAATTCATCTAATCCAAGGTATCAAACCTATATGAATAAAAAGAATCTGRAAAAAAGAAATTGCTCCAATAGCCAATTTAAATATGAAAAAGGAGATCCGTGCCTGATTTTGAGCTAGAGTAACACTTTGGCAGCCAATGCAGCTAAGTAGTGAAAATTTTAGTATAAATTGGACTAGAAATTGCCCATTTTCAGTGCTGCTGTGGGCATGAACCTGGCATACAGAATTTGTAGGCCAAGACACAGAGAATGTCACCAGCCAGTGGACCACCTACGGAGATGAAAGGAAAAGTTGTGTGCTCCAAGTATCGAATGAAGGAGACAGGATTTCTAAGCCTTCGCAGGTTCTGTGAACACAGAAAAAGCTATTCTTTTTCTATAAGCTGCATTTTGTGATATTTGACCATTCTTGAAATACAACTTCCTTGAAATCTAGTGATTTGGTAAGATTTTTATTTTTCATTAAGAAATAAATAATTTCTGTCTAATAATGTTACAGATACAGTGAAATGTGTGATCTAAATGCATCCTGAAGGCTGAAAAATAAAAAAGCTGAAAGGAGMATACAAATACTATTTCTGTAAAAATCCAAGATTTTAAGATTTTGTTATCTCAGGGGGCACTTTGCCTGAGATTTTCCCCAAGTTTGCATATTAGCAAATAGAAGCAGCCATCCTCAGTCTTTGAAACAGAACTGGASATCATAAATTTTTAATATGCTTTGTAAACAGAGGTTGTACTTTGCTTACAAAAATRCATAACCTGCCCGTCTAGAGAGGTCTTATGAAAACTTGACATGCCAAAGACTGTTCCAGAAGAAAAAGTAGTTGAAAGTCTCATATTTCTCTCTAGTAAGCCTGAAATTTGCTCCATAGGATCAAATTAGATGTAAGTGTGCAATATGGAGTGATTCTTGTGACTGCAGTTAAGGTATCCTGGTAACTGCTTGTGGAAGCAGAATTTAGTCCATGGGCTTTGCATTTCCCGTGGCAATGCAGAGCTCAGATAGGTCTCCTCAAAACAGTAAGACAGCTGTGCTTCACCTGYATGCCCTGCAGTCTTGGTGTCCTAACCATATGTATCAGGAACTTGGAGTGGTGCTCAAGTTTCAAAGCAGAGTTTTCCCGTAGTGGAAACCACGGATTGAGATTGGAGAGTTCTGTCTGTCCAGATCTTGTCCTGATGTGAAGATAAGTTATTATCAGAATCTTGTCCCTGGCAGTAGGAAATGTTCTATATCTTACTATGTGGAAATGCCCATGGAGGTCTACAATTTACACAGCTTTGTGGGCATTTATCAAATATTTTCTCTGCTGCTTTGTTTGTCTCAAATTTTTTAAAGAAACAGCCGTTGACTGGCTGTACAAATTTTACAGGAAAGAAAGCATTGGGTGCACTGTTTTGGATCTTTTTTCATCTGTAAATTCTGCCTTGAGAGAGGTATGTAGCAGTATACTCTGAACTGCCCAATTTGCATGGCAGAAGAYCAGCAAAAGGGCCTAAAGGAGTGGAGCACCTCTACATCCAGAGCAGGAATTTCTGGACCTTAGCCAGAGCATATTGGGAGGAAGAGTTGCCAGCTGGCATGAGTGGTGCTCTTCCAGGAACAGGTGCCAGCAGCAGTGGTGGTCACAATGTAAATATTCAGAGATGGTTGAGAACTTGTCTTGAAGCTCGCTGTGGTAGCTGCAAAAGCCTGGCCTTAAAGGCGAACTTTCTGGGTTCTATCTGGTGAGCTATCTGAAAAKTAATCCATCTGGATTAAGAAAATAAGAGATCTTTTCTCCAGAGCAATCTACAGAATCAAACCACAAGAGACGTAGACTGTCAAGCTGGCAGAAGCTTTTCAAACCCTGCCCRTGTATTGAAATTTAACTGCAATAGCACCCTTGCCAGGGCTTGTTTAGATTTTGATGAACTGGCAAATTCTGATKAATTTTTCCAATCAGTTTCAGTTTTAAGCTCTGAGTCTTATTCAATAATCCTGCTGTGCTGAAATGTGTTTTCTTTTATAACCCTCTGAATGCTGTTATGGTTAAATCCCACCTAATCCATGGTATTTGTTACCATAATAATGCTGATGTGAACCAAATGTTATATGCCTTTGACAGGAAAATGTAGAAGGTGAAAACTGTRATCTCTGTAAACCAGGATTCTACAATTTGCAAGAAAGGAATCCTCAGGGCTGCACAGAGTGTTTCTGCTTCGGTGTTTCTGATGTCTGTGACAGTCTTACATGGCCCATCAGTCAGGTATTTATCTGTTATGTCCATGACCTAATATTCTTTCCTCAGGCAGCTGCAAAATGTACTATATTTCTCTTTGACACGTGCCCAAGTTAACTGCAAATTCTGGTGTGTGTTTCCTTACAGAGGAATGGATTTTCAGTATCCTTTGGCAGCTCTGAGATAGTCAGCAAATCATCCCAGTTCAGGCTTTGGCCCCACTGGCTTGGAGTAATATCAAAAGCATCGGGTAGTGGGGGCTGCAATAATGCACTGGAAAGATGCATTTTTTTCTGACTTTTTTTTTTTTTTTTTCATGCTGAAGAGATGAACCCAAACCTGTTTCCTTGCTCTCATAGCTACTGGACAAGGCTAGAGTGACCACTGGCAATATGGTCAAGTCTCTTTCATAGCAAACAGTGTTTATAAATGTCATTGTCTTCTGAACAAATGTTTCTTGAGTTGTGGGGCTTTGGAGACCGAAAGTGGAGACCCTTTTGCCACCAAATTCCTTATGTGTCTKTGCAGAGCTAGCCACTCTTTGGTCTCCTGTTCTGTGTGGCAACAAAAAGGGWGGAAAACACATCAACTTGACTGAAATTCTAAGATGACTGTATAAAACTGTGAGAAGAGCAAAGTTCTCTCATCTTGCTCCCTCTTCTGGAACTGTAGTTTTTGCTTTCCTCCACTCAAYCCTGTCCATAAATGGGGACAATAGSCCTCAAAGTCTTTGAAGTCCTGTGTTTCTGTCTCAGGGAGCTGCATAGGTATAATGTTAATTTTTTTGGCAGGATGAAGATAACACTCATTATATTTTTGTTCCTTTCTAATARAGGTGGAGACTGTCCTAGTCTGAAGTGGCACATTTGGATATGTTGGGTGTCAGGCTGGGCTGATGACAGTGATCCATCAGTTTGAGTGAATATCTAGGAAGAGCTGAATGCTTTCTCAGTGACACAACRTCCTGACTTTCATTAATATTATTACTCCTTGCAGATCTCAGACATGGCTGGATGGCTTGTTACTGACCTGTACAATGCCAGGAGTGTGCAGCCTCAGCGAAGCCAGTTTGATGGACCCCGYCAAATAAGTATTAACAACACTGAGGTTGTGAAAGTGCTGAAACATACTTACTACTGGTCAGCTCCTGAGGCATATCTAGGAAATAAAGTGAGTACTCAGCGAAGGAGTCAGAACTCCCTCTTAGTTTCTCTGTGTTAATCATAACCTGTTGCTATAACCATAACTGTAATATATAGTTCTTGTAATTAAAAATTACACATAAACCCCAATATTACCAAACTGCTCAATCTGCTTTTAATCTCTCTTTAAATCAGAATGTTCCTGGGCGGATATTGCCAGTACCCTCTTTTTGCTCTTTGAGTTCATCCATCTCYCCACTTCCTCCTCTGCCTATCCTTGACACAATATAATCTCTCTTGACTGTTACTGATTTATATGCTCATATTTCCCATACACTTGGTTCCTATCCCAAAATTTACACCCTCCATGCCTTGTTAAATAACAGTAGATGAGACCATTAAATTCTCTTACCTGGCCTTTTGGCCAACTTAAATTTTTGCACTGTTTACTAACTAAAGCTATGGGTGTCCTATTTTTGCAGCAGAATCACAAAATAGTTGATGTTGTAAGGGACCTCTGGGGKTCATCTTGCCCCATCTCCCTCCTCAAGCAGGGACACCTAGAGAAGGTTACCCAGTCCCATGATCAGTGAGCTAATCCTGGATATCTCCAAGGATGGAGACWCCACAACCRCTCTGARCAACCTGTGCCACAGCWTGGGCACCCTCACAATAAGTGTTTCCTGATGTTCAGCAGGGACCTCCTGTATTTCAGGTTCTGGTCATTGCCTCTTTTCCTGGCACTGGGCACCCCTGAAAAGRGCCCAGYTCCATTCTCTTTGCACSCTCCCTTAARGTGTTTGTATAGATTGACAAGATCTCTCTGAGCCTTTTGTAGGCTGGACAGTCCTGCTACTCTCACACAAGAGATGCTTCAGGCTTTTAACCATTTTAGTGGCCCTTTGCTGGACTCTTTCCAGTGTGTCCACCTCTCTCCYGTACTGGGAAGCCCAGAACTGGAGTCAGAGCTCCAGCTGTGGCTTCACCAGTGGTGAGAAGAGGGGCTTGCTTGCCTTGCAACCTTACCTGTAACCATTTTCAGTTCAGTCTCTTTGCCCATGCAGCTTTGTTGTTAGTATGGTGAAAAGAAGTGTTAGTACATGAAAAGAAGTCTAAGAAGTGTGACATTAAGAAGTAGATTTTGCACAGGGCAACCCTCACTCAAATTCTGATTTCTTATTAATTTAATTTAGGTCTAAATGTTGGTTAACTTACTTTGAAGTAATCAGCAGCAGTTGTGGGGCTAAGGACCCTGAAAGGGGGAGTGTGGAATGTGAAAAGCTCCAGCATGCCGTGCCCCTTGGCTAGGACGATGGTACACCTCTGCTGTCTGTTGAGAGCCCTGTGTTACACTGAATGAGGGCACTCACCTGAGTCACCTGTAGAGCCTTGAGCTAACTCTYCCCACCTGCACAGCAGCAAGCCAGCTCTTGTCCCTGTGCTGACACTCACGGCATGCTAAACTCTTCCTGTAAAGTGCTGTTTGTAAGCCTCCAGCTGTCTTGTAATTTGGACATTGTGCTGACCCGTGTAATTTCCCTGTGTTGGCTGGAGGTTATCGTGTTGTTAAGACTTTGCTTTTTGTCATTTCAGCTCACAGCTTTTGGGGGACACTTGAAGTATACGGTATCTTAYGACATTCCAATGGAGAGTGTGGACAGTGATATAGTGTCTAGCGTGGATGTCATCATTCAGGTGGATTGTTTTTCAGCTTGTTACTGTTCAGACATTATTAGGAATCTGGGGTTGAAAAATAATATTTCCACAGTAGTAGTTTTGTAAATTTTAAGTCCCTTAAAAGTCATTATGAAGATTTTATTACTACTCATTTCTCTGCTTTTCTAATCCATATGTCTGAATTTCTAGGTATACAATACCAGCTTTAGATGCTAAATACCTAAAATTTAATCAGTCTGTAACTTGGTGAGGTACATACTTGTGTTTACAAAACAAACTAGAATAAACTGGAAGGACATTTGTGAAATGGAGTATTCTCGCCAATTTCTTGGTTTTCTAGATTTATGTTGCAGTTAAAAAGTAAGGCTCTGTAGTAAATTCAGGCATCTCAAAAAACATTTTTAATATGTACTTAGCAATAGACAAAGGACAAAAGACAAATGTAATTGCTTAATAAAATTTACATGCAAATATGGAAATTGTTTTCTCTATCTTTCAATTTCAGGGTAATGGACAGATTCTGAGTACAAGAGCAGCAGGCTTATCCTTACAACCATATGAGGAGTATTCTAATTCAGTGAGATTTGTATCAGAGAATTTCATAGAGTTCAATACAAAAAAAGCAATAGACAGGGAAATGTTGATGACGGTTCTGGCAAACGTGACCCATCTTCTGATCAGGGCCAGCTACAACATAGCCAAAAAGGCTGTGTACAGGTAAGTGAGACAAAATTTTGAACTTAATCTATATATATTTCTAGTGGTTTTCTGCATATAAATCATGATTCTTAGTGACAGTATTCCTGAAGTTTGATGTTAATAGTTTCTAGAAAAAAAATGTTGCTTATTGAATTTTCTCAAGTCCAGTCTAGGCCCCACAATACATTCATATGGAGTGAGGAAAAGGGCATTTGATTGTAAAGGTACCTGATAGCAGAAACAGTTTTCTGTTTTAAAGGAATACTGCATAAAAGCCTTATTGCAATGGCTGATTTTTTTTAGAGGGAAATGCCTCCAAAACTCTCTACAGTATGCTTTACTGGGTGTGTGGCAAGTTAATCCATCACTGACTATTGAAAACCTSTCAATAAAGACATTGATTGTAATTTCATGTTTGTTTGTGGATGTTGTTGATACTCATTTCTAAGGGAGTCCTTAACAGGAAAATGAGGCTGTAATGGATCATTCTGTAGTCTCAAACTATGGATCATTCCATGGTCTCAAACCAGCATCGGCAGTATCTGCGTCAGACCTTACACATCTTTGTTTTACCTGTTCTCCAGGATGCAGGAATAGAGTTGTATCGCTCTCAAGGGAATCAGCTTCATCATTTAATTACTTCATTTCTTTAGACTCCCTGACAACCTTTCTTCCTCATTCCTTAATTCGATCATGGTGCTATTAACACCCAGGTTATGGATTCAAATGTATGGGCCATTTGATTAAGAGTTGGACTTGATCCCTTTCTACTCAGAGTATTCTGAGATTTGGTAGCATTTTATGTCAATTAAGTAGGAACTGATACAAAATTTGCTTTGTACACCCACACCACTCTGGTGGTATTTATGTTCATTTAGGGATAGTGTGTTCATGTTTATAGACTATTTGTAAGGATTTCTTACAATAATGTTTCCTGTGGCTGAGAAGATTGTCTCTTCTAGTAACAATAATGATAATAGGAGGAGAACACCTCTACTCCCAGAACTGCAAATGCTGTGCTAAGAATATGATCAGAGACTTTTTCTAGAAGAGATTTGTGCCTATTCCTCAGCTGTCCCTGACAGGGAGTAGTGGTGTTATCTCCCCAGAAGCAAACTGTCCTGTTAAAAATCAAGTTTGAGGAGACAAATAATGTGGTGTTTTCCTGCTTGACCYTAGGCTGGACTCGGTGACCCTGGATACTGCAAATGCAAATGTTATAGATCTTTCTTCAGCACCAGATGTGGAATTCTGTGAATGTCCTCAGGGTTACACAGGGATATCCTGTGAGGTAACTTCTTATAGTGTTATGTGTATGGAAAATTATTTCTTATTGAAAACTGTCTAGGATGTAAAGGCAGGCTGCCTATAATTATACTGCCATTAAAGTAGATGCTCTGTGGCGAGTTGTTGTTTGCTACACTTTACACAATTCTGTAGATATTTTCTTTCAGATATGCTAAATGGGATTTTAAACTTATTTCTTKAATTCTTTTTCATGCACTAAAAAAYGAAGATGMGCTTCAGAATATCAGTGTTGCAGAGGGAGCAGCTGTGAAAGCTCTGTGAAGCCGTTTTGAACTTACCTTACTCATGAATAGCACTTTTTCTGGATCTGGATCATGCACAGTTTATTTCTGTTATGTGCCATTAAGTTTATGGAGGCAATAAGGAGCCTTGGCAGGCAGGAATATTAGCTTTTGGAGGAACCCACAAGGGTGAAATGCACTGTGCAAGGTGCTGTTTTGTGGATCTGTGAACAGAAGATTTAGAGAGGCATAGTCCCAATGCAGAATAGCAAAGGCTATTTTGACAAGTAATTTCAGCATGAAACTTTGTGCCACAGCATTATTAATGATTCTGCAGAGGTATAGAACATCTCTTTTTTGTTGTCCCATAATAAGGATTTTCACATATTAAACCACAAAAAAGTTAACTTTCATGCCTCCAGGGAGCAAAGGGATTAATCAAAGTTTTATGGAGTTAATTTTCATCCCTTTTATCCTGTGCAAGGAAAAAACAACCACTAGAAAAGAGCTACAGTGACATCAACAGGGTTGAATGAGCATTCATTTGGCACAGTGTGAATGACTTGGATGGTGGGTGGTCGGAGGGGCACTCTTTGAAAACGTTTTGATGTCTGCTTCCAGCACACATAATGCTGCTGCTTTTTCCCCTCTTCATTTCTTGTCAGTCSTGTCTCCCTGGGTACTACCGTGTGGATGGAATACTCTTTGGAGGTATTTGTCAACCCTGCAAGTGCAATGGGCATGCAGCTGAGTGTGATATTCATGGTGTTTGCCTTGTAAGTCATCCTTCAAAGTGTTCTGTGTTTCAAGCATCTGTTTAGGAATTAGGAGAGCATTTTGACTGTGGGAGACARGTTTATGGTGTGCATAAATTTCAAGCTATGGGTACCAAGTGTTTATTTATCTTGGTTTTTATTGTTTAGTTCAGAATATGTTTCATTAATGTGTTTTCCAATAAAGAGTTTGCTTCAGGTCATCATTTCAAATGGAGAATAATCAGAACTAATACAAAAGTGCCACAATAAACTGGCTTGCTATATGTTCCTGAAATGAACAAATTTAAGCAGTGAATATCTATTTTTGGATAGTATGAGCATTTTCCATGACTAATGCCGGTGGACATTGCACGTTACCTTTTGAAGAGAAAATTTACCTCTCAGATCACTTCTGAAATTTAAAGGTCACTGGAATAAAGTGGCTAAACACCAGTAAAAACTATTTAAGTTTGTTACTGCAAATGTGTCCAATATGCAAAATATATCTATGTGTATAAATAGTGTGGCTGGTTTCATAAAGTGTATTCTAAAATGTAGGAAAAAACAATCAGAATTGTTACAAATCAGAACAAAAACCCAAACACACATTTTCAGAGTTCTAGGCTGTTCTTCATGGCTTGAAGAATGGTTTCCTTGGATGTCATAGTGCATGCAGACTTCTGTAGGAATCCCTCAGGGGCTGAAAAACCATCAAGAAAAAATACAGAGATTTTTCCTGTGTCTCACAGGCTTGTCAACACAACACAACAGGACCCTTCTGTGATCAGTGCTTGCCTGGCTTCTATGGAAATCCATCCCAAGGAACACCTGAGGACTGCCAGCCCTGTGCATGTCCTCTGAGTGCTGCTGCAAACAAGTAAGCTTCTTATGCAATTCTGTCTTTTACATCTTCAGCAAAATCAGAAAGTAAGACAAAAATGTAATGAAATGTGAGGGAGAGAGAAAAGGACCTTTTTTCCTTCATCTTCATTTGACTATATCTCATAGAAACATTGTTTTTATGGGGAGACGAATGCATAGACTAGGCTAAGAAAGGCTGAGTGAACTGGTACAATTTTCATGGTGGTTAAAAGCAATAATTCAACCTGTCCTTGAAYGTGGCAGCAAAATCATGGTTATCTTCTGTGTTGTTCCAGAAAACAGCAGAAGGACAGAAGTGTTGCATGTGAAAAAAAGGAACTCAGTACAGCCACTGCACTGATTTGCTAGAAAGAGAGCCAAGTTTTTAAGAAGTTTTAAAATCTTTCTTTAAAAAAGCACAAAAAAAAAAAAAGAAGCAAGAGTTTTTGAAAATTATGTGTTTATTTTGACATATTGTAATCTTAAAAGCACCGATAAACTAGGAAATATTGCAATTGTGTGGTTATATAGAGAGGTCCATGGAAGGGTCAATATTGAATGTTTGTGGAAGTCTTGTGATTCTGTGTATTGATATCAACTGCCATAAATGTTGTTGATAGTTTCAGYCCTACTTGCCATCTGAGTGAAGAAGGTGGAATTGTCTGTGACAAATGTCTTCCAGGCTATACTGGTTCTCAGTGTGAAAGGTACGTACACTAATTTTGGGAAAATATCTATATCACTGCCATCATTAGCTGTTCATCATCCTATCTTCCTTGTATCGTTCTTACCATATGTACAGAATATTATCCTTTCCATTTTGTCTTTCCTTGTAACACTGAGAGAGTTTAGATTAATTTTTAATAGGAAATACAGCCTTCAGTGGGGAAGGTGTGTGACATGACCACATTCCAGCTGATAAAATKTTTTAACTCTGATGCAGGTGTGCTAATGGTTACTATGGAAATCCTCTTATGCCTGGACAATCGTGTGCTCCTTGTGAGTGCAATGGCAATGTGAACCCTCAGGAAGAGGGCCACTGTGATCCCTTCACAGGACAGTGCCTGAAATGTCTGGGGAACACAGCGGGTCACCACTGTGAAAAGTGTGCTGATGGCTATTATGGGGATGCAGTGATTGAGAAAAACTGTCATGGTAAGTTGTTACTGTTATTGCTCTCAACATTTAAAGAAGATAAAAATGTGGTGTTCATATACAAAATGGATGGGGACGTGAACCTTTGCTGAAAGAGTTAATCTTCAAGTTGTGAGTTGGCAAGTACAGGCTGAAAACTGGGGCTGGGTTAGGCTGAGGGAGGGGAATATATTATGTATATATCCCTGGAACTTATTAGCTGGCTTGGCACTGTCCTTCCAGTGATGTGCTGTACACATTTCTACTTCTGAATGTCACATATAGGACTGGAAAAATCAAACTTCTCAAATACAGCAATTCAGAGGTGGATTTTTTTTTTAAAATTTAGTTCAAATGCACAGGCATTACTGCAGTGTTTTAGCATCTGTGGGATGTAAACATGTGAAACACATTATATATCAGATTTTGAATTTTGTGTAATAATGAATACATATAGATACACATGAATAATTTTTTTTTTATTCGGTTTGTTTTTGTCTGAACACAAGCCTGTGCCTGTCACGTGAATGGTTCCCTTTCAAGTACTTGTCAACATGACACAGGCATCTGTTCCTGCAAAGCAAATGTGATTGGAGAAAGATGTGATAAATGCTTGGTAAGTAAATATATTACCTGGTGCTAATATATATGTRTTTTTTTGTCTTCCTCTTTATCTATAGATATTGATTAGAGCAGATACAGAGAGTTCAGGGGAGAGGGGCCTGTTGCTGGAGTGGAGACCAAAGTTTGTCTGCAGAGGCTTTATGGTTGAAAATTTCTCCACATGCGCTCCTTGTGGATGTGAAGCTGTGAAATCGATTCAGCACCCTCCTGCACAGGGCTGTTCAGGCTGGTGCTGACAGTGTGCAGTCAAAAACCAAATCAAACACTCTTAACAAACCTGAACAGATCTTAGAGCTATGCTTCTGTAAAATGAAGCCTGAGTAGGGAATATCTGAAGAAATGTGGTTGGTGATAATAAATTCATCATGGCTGAATGCCAACAAYGGATTCAGCTGAAAGGCAGGCCTGTTAAAAGAACAAGTAGATATTCACTGGTGATACAAACCAGCAGTTTCCAGTCTCTGCTAAGTGTAGAACTGCCTCAGAGACCAGAGTAGGAAATCTGTGCCCAGTTACTGCCTTTGTGCCAGCCYAGCAGAATGACTTTGAATCCTCATGTACCCTGGGTCACTGACGGGCTCTATTCCAGACTTTCATTCACAGTCACAGATATCTGTGTATGGCCATCGTCACCTCATGCAAGCCTGTAAATTAGAATAACATCAGACTTCAAAGCACAGTATCTTACTCATGAGATTAGAAGACCACAAGGGCATTTCAGGGTTGGGTTTTTTTTTCACCTCACTGCATATTGCTCATGGCTGGGAGCAGTGAAGAGAGAAGGCCAGAGAATCTTTCCCCAGCAAGCACGCAGTGCTGGCCAAGATTCCTGCAGGTCAGACATCATGGAGGGCAAACAAGAGAAAACAAGAGTGTATATTGTAGTGTTTTCAAAAATTTATGAAACATAGCTCAAATCTATTTGTTTCTTGTCCAACAGAACGGGTATTATGGCCTGTTTAGTGGGCTTGGCTGCGTTCCCTGCAACTGCAGTCAGTTTGGCTCGGTSTCCGAGGGCTGCGATGATCAGGGGCAGTGTCACTGTGTGCCAGGAGTGGCTGGGGAGAAGTGTGACCGTTGTGCTCGTGGCTTTTACGCATTCCAGGATGGTGGCTGCACACGTAAGCTCTAATTCGTGATCCTTCCAGAGTTTGTCTGGAATTTCTTTCAGCAATATTCAGTTGAATTSTGGCAAATTGTTGTTTTGGCATTGRTTGTTCTGATGATGWTACTGAAGAATCTGTAGGRAGGTGTACTAATGCTTTGATTAGGCTAGGGAACAAAATATTTCTTTGCTTATTGTGTGGCTCCTTGTAAAAGGTGGTGACTATGAAATAACTCATGAAGTGTGCATGAGAGAAATATTGCATCCTCAATGGCTCCTTTGTTTCTTTATTACAAAACTCTTCAGTCCTTCAAAGAGAATAAACCCTTTTTTTTCTGCAGTTGGGAGAGTAAAGAGCTTCTACTCCTAAAGATTTTTAACTTATTTTTTCATTTAACTCTTAAATATGTATTTCATAGTTTGATAAGAAGTCATTGACTCTATTTTCCCGTCATCACCTGTCTGTGTACAATTTTTAGTCATGACAGGAAAGAAAATGTTCATCCAAATGGAGAACACTMCATCAAAACCTAATTTGTCATGTTAATAAGATGCCCTTTTCAATACAGTATAGCTAAAGGAATGCCTACCTTTTCTTCAACAAGACAAAACCACTTTTTCTCATGCCTCAAATAATGCATAAAAATGAAATAAGCAGTGAGATTATGTGATAGGATTATGTTTTAAAATGAATATATTTTGTCTTTACTAAGAAAGATCTCTTGGGTAACTTTTACCATTTCAGTATTGGAAATTCCTTAAATGTTACTCAAAAAATTAATAAAACCACTTCTCTGAAATTCTGCTTWAACTGGAATAGTACTTTGTTTCTTAGATAGACAACTGCATCCTGCAGTAATGAGCTATTAGAAAAATAGTTATCCAACCCTATTATTCAGTAAGTAATTCCTCAGATTAATCCTTTCACCTGCAGAAGAACATTAGCATATCTCCTGGTGAGTTTTGTGTCCTCTGTAATGGAAGGGTTTTCCTACAAATATACTCTACTCCAAAGTAATTGTGTTTGGTTTTRTTGATTCCCCTGTGGAAGTGCAGCACTGCTTTTCAAAACACCAAATAGGTTAAGTCAAGAAGCAATAAAGAGCTTCCAATGAAAAGATGAAATGTCACTGTGKTCATGATTAATTCCTCAGTGATTAGGGTTGGCAAGGAGTTCCTAGTGGAATGGACAAGTGTACTGCATAAGAAAAGCAAGATTGTGGGTGGCCTTGTAGTTTCTTCTCCGCCGTAAAGCATGGATAAAGTTACTCATTTTGTCCTGTTTCTCTTGCAGCCTGTGACTGTGCCCATACTCAGAACAACTGTGATGCTGATTCTGGCCAATGCATTTGTCCCCCTCACACTCAGGGACAAAAATGTGAACTCTGTGAAGAAAATTTCTGGGGACACTCTCCTAAACTTGGTTGCAAGGTAGGTAGTCTGGATGAAAAGCCATGGCTGTTAAAAGCAATGTTATACAAATTTCAGAATTGGTCTCTTGTTTTGAGAGCCGTGATCTTTATTCTCTGTCTCAGTGTTAATGCAATGTGCTCATAGGAAAACCAAAACCAGCGAAATAACAGACTGCATTGTGTTTATTGAGGAACCTTCTAAGAGGGGTGTCTTTGAAAATACTATCAAAGTGCTTATGCTGGATAGGTGCACAGTTCACATTAAAATTGTGAGCTGTGTTTCCTAACCTTTAGGTGTTTGAGTAGTGGTACTAAACCAGATTTATAGCAGTGATGGGCACCTGGGAACATAGTTTCTGTGCAAATCAATAAATGATAATATTACAGATTTAAGAACATTGAAATCTGGCTTGTCTTGAAAGTTACTGCAGGTGTTTTCTTCTGAAAATTTATAATTAAAATTGTATAATGTAGTTAATGTTTCATGTATGGAACAATGGTAGCTCACATTATTTTCATCTTAGTACCTATGATTAAGCAATGAAATGCTAAGTCAGTGTAGATCCAAGGAATAGTAACCATTTTTGCCTTTAGGTTCATGCAGTAAATTCCTGYCCAATATGGCATTGGTCCAAACTGTTTTATAAATGTTGAGATTTTAAAAAGCCTCAGAATTACATGAATGTAGTGGGTAATTTCAGTGGAGAAACCACAAATACAATCAACTTGACAGGGTCTGTCATTATATGCAGTAAGTACTTAAGTGTCAGCCAAATTGATATCTTWTTTCTCTCTTCAATTTTTTAGAGTAAGGATGATAAAGTAGTCGTAATAAGTTTTCAGAGTTAACCATTTTAGTGATTTATAACAGCATAGTTGGCAACTGGTCTTTAAACCACAGCTTTGTTAGCTGTCAGCTTGCTGTCATTCTTACCACACGGGCTGCAAATACAATGTTCTGCTGCTTGTGCATTTCCTTTGAGGTGTTCCTTCCACAGGGTGATGTGGAATCACTTGCCAGTGATCAGGTGCAATTAAATATGCAATTGCTCACTTCTGCTAAGTTGTTTGTCATTCCTTTTGGCTACAGCATCACAGTAATTAACATGAATTGCTCTAAGGTGTTTTAGAYACTTTCTTGATACAGCAAGCAATACTGTGATCTGCAGGTAATAGTCCCAACAGAGGCTTCCCTGTGCAGAATAGCCAGATGTGGTAGGTTAAGATCAGGAACAATGATTTCTGGCAAACCCTGTAGAGACTCTTTGCATGCTCTCTACATAAAGAAATGGGGCAGATGCCCAGAAACCCAGCCTGTCTGGTTTTGCAGCACAGAATGCATAAGTGGTTACTTCATCTGGCTCTGTTTCTAGTGGTTTTCTTGATATTTAGCATCCATTTCTGGGTGCARTAGTGTAGCAGAGCTGCAGTAGTGTAGCAGAGTCTTGTTTAGATTACAATCCTTTTCATGTGTGCTGCAGCACAGTGTGTTTTACCTTAGTTGTTATTTATCTTCCTCACAAGTAAATAAAGATTGAATACATGTAAATTATTACTATTATTACGATTCTTAGATGATCTTAGATCTTTGATGTTCAGATCTGTGGACCTTTACTGGTACCTGGGAGCCAAGGCTGTCAACTTGTTCGGTCACAAAGTGTATTAAATGGATTTTTTTTTTCTGGAACAGATTCCTTCAACTCMTTTGATTCCCAGCCCATATCTGGGAATCAACAAAGCTCCTGACTTTTTGGCATCCACTGTTTACTGGAAATGCAGTTCCTTGCTACAATGCAAACCAAACGACTTAATTTCTGTGTGGAATTTCTCCCCTTCTATTATTAAGTGTCAGCCAAATTGATAMCTTTTTTCTCTCTTCAATTTTTTAGAGTAAGGATGATAAAGTAGTTGTAATAAGTAYAGTAATTGTTGACAAGCATTAAGTTTTAAGGGTCACTCTCAAATTTACTGTACTGTTTCTGTTGTAAATTTTTTCTTTTTTTTAAGATCTGCTATTTATAAACATTTCTTCTCTTCATCCAAGGCTTGCAACTGTAGCGACTCTGGTTCAGCTGATCTCCAGTGTGATGTATTGACAGGGCAATGCAAGTGCAAAACTGAATTTGGAGGACGAGACTGTTCCAGGTGTGCCTTGGGCTACAGGGACTACCCAGATTGTGTTGCCTGTGACTGTGATTTGAGTGGAACCAAAGCAGAGACGTGTAATGACACTGAAGGAGTTTGTGGCTGTGAAGAAGAAACTGGCATCTGTACCTGCAAGGTACTGAGCTATTCAGCCCCTTCTGGGGAGGGTTTTCTAGATATTGATTGTATTAAAGTCATGGAAGATACAGGGCTGAAAGGACTTGAAAAGGCACTCTGTATCATTTATGAATACACCTAAATCACTGCTAAAGGATTTTCTGTGACAGTGCTAAACTGTTCTTATTATTAATCAGGAAATAATGAAAAGCAGTGAMGTTTTTCTGCCCATACCAATTTGGTTTTATTAAGTTTGGGAACAAAAGATAAGTTCATATGATATAGCCTGCTTTTTTAAAATTCAAATTATAATGACAGGAATAAACCAATAAATACMAAATGGAGAGTCTCAGTGTTTTTTGAAACATACTTATGTTGCAAGTTCRAATTTATTTCCTGTGCTAGAACCAAAGGCAGTATTTAAGAATAACTCAGATACATTGCTAATAGGGAAGTCTGACATTCTTGTACAAAAAGAAGGAAACATAAAATATATAATTAGTATAGATTTTTCTGAAAAGGTGGGAAACTGTTCTTGAAAGACTAAGTGGAAAACTTACTTCAAGACAACAAATGTATCCCTTCATAGGTGTCCCTCCAATCTCTTGTTAAAGGTACCAGTGGGGCACTGACTGTAGTTTCAGGAGTTCCTTGAAGTTCAGCTTACCAGCTGAGAATTGAGTGAAAAATAGTTTGGAATAGGTTCCCAGATTCCTATTCATACTGAGCAGCTTTTGGAGATTATTTTCCAGATTCTGGTTTGGGAGAAAATTCTCTCTTGAATTGAAATACATAATTTGAAGATTTCTTGAATCGAAATACTACTAATTTTTGATGGGCATTCAAATACATGAGTTTAACTTCATTGTTCTGTGGTTGTTTGTTGTTTGTATGGGGTTTTCTTTTGTGCTTTTCTTTCCTAAAAAAAAGTCAGCATTTAAAAATAATCAAAGAAGAAATGTACTGCACAGTAAAACAGAATACATATAATAATTGATATTCTGCTATGTAGTTTGCCTAGTAACTGGTTTTTCTTCCAGAAAGAATCATCTTTCATTTAGATAGTGAAGTATTATGAGTGCGCTGTTACTTTTTTCTTTCTTTCTTTATTTATTTATTTATTTTTAATTTCCTCCAGGAAAATGTATTTGGTCTACAATGCAGTGAGTGTAAACCTGGAACTTTTGGTCTGTCTGCTGRCAATGCACTGGGATGTACTCCATGCTTCTGCTTTGGGATGTCCACATCTTGTTCAGAACTAGAAGGCCATGTGAGAATTCCTGTAAGTAAAGCTTCATAACTGCACRGACACAGTTTGCAGTTTTCCTCCTGTTGGGTGCCACACTGGTGTGCACAYTCCATGAATCAGGCTTAGTGTCACTCACTGGCTTACAGCGGCAGTGGCGTAGGTCAGAACAGAAAAGAAAGCAACTAATACGTGGTCACACTCTAATTTCTGAAATTTTGCAGTTCACTCTTCACTGCTTAAAAAAGAAAATTTCAAATGTGTTTTCCTGTTTTTTGGGATGGGTATTTATTACTCTAAAGTAGACCATTGACTGTTTGAAAGGAGCTGAAATTGTAAACTGAATATTTTTGTTGAAAGGATTTTTTACTCATTTTGTTGTAGATAACATTAACTCCAGATCAGTCCATTCTGCATGTAGTAGCTCAAAGTAACCTGACTGGAACAGTGGAAGGAGTATTTTCACAATTTCCTGATGTTTTATTGGATGCTGCCATAGTGAGAAAATACTTAAATACAGAAACATTTTACTGGAAGTTGCCAGTGCAGTTTCAGGGAGACCAGGTAAGAACATTAAATRACTGCAATTCTTTGTATCTAACTTTGTTGCCTAATAGAAACTCCTTTACTGTCGAAAGGTAACTTTATCTTCAAAGCATTTTTCTATGTTAGTTCTTTTCTTGTAGGTCAGAATGTTGTAACAATTTAGTGACAGAACTTATTCATAGCAAGCACTAACAATGTATTTATATTTCCATTTACTTACAAGATTTTTTCTTGACCCTGTAAATTGATAACACCCGTATTTACTTATTTCGAGGATTCTATGTTGGGGAGGGGGAACAGTTATATATTTGGTTTCAGTGCAGAAACCTGAAAGAATTTTTAATCTTGATGATAGAATAAGTACATAGATCATGGAATCTCTACTGCTTAGGAATTAAATGAAAACTGAAACCTTGAAAGGATCTAGGTAAAAAACTAAGACTGCTTTTCAGAAATATGCATTTAACCTCAGTGCAAAAGCTGCTGAATTTAAGTCTATTTTCATGTTTTACTGCCAATTCTTCAAAGAACTGGCGGTTTTCCAGTCTACAGATGATGTTAAAATATTTTCAACTAGTAGCTTGAACCTTAGAATAAATAATAGTGATAATTTTTAATCCAAACAGCTCATGGCCTATGGAGGGAAGCTGAGATATACCGTTGCTTTTTATGCTTTGGATGGCTTTGGAACCTCAAATTTTGAGCCACAGATTCTAATGAAAGGTGGTCACACCAGCAAGTTGGTCATCTATGTAGACATCCCTTCCCCAGAAAATGGAGTAAGAACTGACAAGGAAGTTGAAATGAGGGAGGTAAGCCAAACCACAGATGGAACACATTACCTTGAAGTAAACTTGAATGCTCATGGTTTTAATAATACTTCTTATGTTTCCCTAGGATTCTTGGAAGTATTTTAACTCTGTGTCTGATGAGCCTGTCTTACGTTCTGACTTCATGTCAGTGCTGAGCAATGTTGAATACATCCTTATCAAGGCAGCTTATGGCCAAGGATTGCAGCAAAGCAGGTGAAGCAACCCCAGATTGTGTTTATTTATTGTAGTGCATTACTGTAATTTAATGTAMAAATAGCCCCAACTGAGCTATGCAGTAAAGACTTAACCTCAGAGAAATTTGCAACTTCCTATTTATGGCTTTTGCCCTTCCTCTGACAAGAAAACATTTATGACCTTTAATGGCAGCAGAATCCCTCTTTAATTCTTGCTGTGAAACCCTAAAMRTCTCTGCTGCTTAGTTTGATAGCAAAGCACACAGAGAAGCACAGGCTGATGCAGCATTCTGCAGGACTGATGAGACAGTTAGATATTTTTTATTTTCTAAATTATTTCTTTCCCATCTTTTTTTTTTTTTTTTTCCCTCAATTGAATCACATGGTCCCCTGAGTTCTTGGGTTTGTATCAATCTGGGTTTCTCCTGTAGTTTTACACACTCTGGGCAGTGGTGGTAAGATAATTCCACCTCAGAAAAGTAGCATTTTATTGCCRTTTTGAGCAGTATTAAGTTACTAATGAGAAGGAGAGGATGAGATATGGGCATTGCTTCTGTCAGTCTGGAAACTAGCAAGAGAAGCAAAGGTACATCCAGTGAAAACCCAATATCTGTACATCYTCACTGCTCTGAAGGAGTCTGATTCCATCTCCAGATTTTGTGTTATTTTTGATTCACATGCTTTCAACTATTGTTTTTTTAGCTCTGTCCAAAATTGTGGCATGAGACAAAATGTATTCTAATATTTCTGAGGAAGAATTTCACACCCTTGCATGGTGGGTTTGGCAAATTTTGCAGACCATCAGCCTSTATTATTTTGAATATTCAGGTTTTGAGATAGTTGCATGGGGAATAATGGAAGGGGATTATGAAAGAATTACGTATGGTAGCCCTGACCTTGAAGCATGAAAATGTTTTTGGATCTTGTTTTTGGTGTTARTGCTTCTTTAGATGTTAACACTCTCTTCTGCATATATTATCTTGTAGAATTGCAAATATCTCAATGGAAATTGCAGTCAAGTTTGAAGAAATGCATCTAGGCAGGCCTGTAGCTCATCTTGTAGAACAATGCAGGTGTCCTGCCGGTTACACGGGATTGTCCTGTCAGGTACAGAACCCTTGAATCTTTCTTRTGTGTCTTATAGTGTATAGTAAAAACAAAACAAACAAAAAAAAATACTTAAATGGCTTTTAAAATTGTTTGTAGCTGTTGATAGCTGTGAAATTATTTTTTTTTTTAAATTTTAATTTACTCCCCTTACAACCAGAGCTGTGCCCCAGGATACTACAGGGGAAAGCATCCAGAATCCAGTGTAAAAGAGCCTCACACTCTGATACCRCCTTGTGTGCCGTGTCAGTGCAACAACCACAGTGAAACCTGTGATCCTGACACTGGAAAGTGCTTGGTATGTGCATCGTACACATTGATTTCTTCTGTTGATTTCACCTGAACACACAATGGCAGTAACCTATTGAAGGAGTTTTTGGGAGAAGTAGATGTCTGTACTGCTTAAATAAAATGGGATTTTTTTCCTCCACAGCTCTGAAAGATGGAAATTCTGAATGGTGTTTTCCTTATAGTCCATTCAGTAAAATTAGCTAGGTTTGGGGGCACTAACATACTCAAAATCATYAACTATTTTAGTTTTAATTTTGCTTTTAAAATTATTTGTGTATCAGTTAAGTTTCCCTGTTTCTCTGTGAGACTTTTTTGCTTCTGGACAAGGTCTGCTTAGGCACACAACGARAAAGTTAAAGGAAGCAGTAATCCATACCACACCACAGACTTAAATCAAAGGCAAATTCTTTCTCTCTCAGGAAGAGTATCCTCTGACCAGCCTTAAATGAGACATTTTTAATACCCAGAGATTCTAAAGTATTATAGGGATATGCCTCAGCTAAGTTGATTTTTCTCATTTTATCCCAAAGTTTGCAAAAAGATGTTACATATGACTGACCCACTGTCTCTCTCTTGTGATTTGACAGCCTGTGGGCAGCAAATTCTCAGATAACCAAATAAGGCACATTTAGTCTGTTCCCKGGCATTGCTCAGTGTTTTTTCCTAATTTTTTTCCAGTCACTTAGTTTTTCCAGTGTGGCAGTTAGTTCAAAGTCAATTTCTGCTGAATTAATCCTTTAAATCAGTTTTAAAGTGAATTTCCTTAGTCCTTCAGGCTTTTCTAAGCCATTCTTTTGCTTTCAGATTTGTCCAAAAGTTGTGTCTCATGAGTAAGATCTAAGGTTCTCATTTTTACAAGGGCAAAATGTGTAGGTCTTTCACACAGGTGAATATTCMTCATTCTTCCCTTCAGCTTTTTGTTTCAGGGTTAACAAGTAACCTATTTCTTGAGATTACTACTTAGACATTTCCAGCTGAATGGTGTAGGCAAGAGAGTTGGTTTTCACCTCTGACTTTTGCCCCCAGACAATAAGAGGTTGTATTCCCACTGGTTACTCTTGTCAACTAAGCTAAAATACACACCAGCAAGTATATGAAATAAAGAAAAAAAAAACAAAAACAAAGGTCAAAAGAAAAAGGGTGGGGGAAAGCAGAAAATGATTTTTGTTCACTTGGGGACTAGTCAGTTAAATTGTGCTTATAAGACCTTATTTGTGCTTTAATATTAATAGCACTGGTTATTGATCAGTGCTCTTGACATGTAGTGTCTGTGAATCCTGACTGTGGATAGTCCCTGGTTTATAGAATTTGCTGAAACACTGAAAATGAAACTCTAGGTATTCTGTTTAATTTTTCCATTAGGTTTTATTTGTTTGTGTGTGGGGGGTTGTTTGGATTTTTTGTTCGGGTTTTTTTTAATGATTTTTCATTTTGATGAATTGACCTGAATTGAATTAATAGAAGCAGGAATACATAAATCTTAATGGAAATTTAGAATAGAAATTAGGTCAGCCTGCCTGAAGGGGCCTTCACAAAGAAGAAAATATGCTGCTGTTCTGTTTATTTTTGCATAAAAGTTTTCTCCACTCAGAGAATGCTGAACAATGGGTAGATGTAGAGACGATTGTTGGAAATGGTACATATGTATTGATTGGGGGTTAGATAAAGTTACTCCTGTTGTTTGTTGTTGTTTTAAACGGTCTGAATTCCTTTTTGTGTCTCAGAACTGCAGAGATAACACAGTTGGTGATTACTGCAGTGCTTGTGCCCCAGGCTACTACGGGAAAGTAATTGGATCYGTCAATGACTGCTCTCTCTGTGCCTGTCCCAGAGCCAACCCTGTTAGGTAACCAGAACTTACTAAATCCAATGTACATTTTACCATTCTGTATTTCTTGTGTTGTGCCTCCTACTCCTTCTGCTCCTCCTGCACTATGACCACAGGAGTTGATTATTGTTACATGTCCTTAATTTCTAGTCATTTGAAAGCTAACTATTTTATTTAGTAATTATTGCTTGCATTCTGAGCTGTGAGTGAAGTTTTAAAATAAAAAGGTTAGGTGATAGATGAGTCAATTTTTTCTCTAAGACTAGAATGGACACATTAGACTTTTATAGATAGTTGATTAAGTTGCTGTGACATTGTTTAGTTTCAAATGTGGGTCTCTTTCTTCATTCAGAGAACAGTGCTTTTGTGTTTACAAAGATCCAGGCCATCCCTACTCAATGCAGGAACTTTTCACGAGATCAATGCAGGGAAGAACAAGTACTCTTTTGTCTGAAATTTATACATCTGCTTGTTTGGTAGAGGAGCAGTTAACTTCATACATTGAAAAACAAAATGCTGTGCAGGCTGTTTTTTCTTCAGGGGCTTAAAAAGTATATTTGTTATTAGCTTTTGTATAATTGAGTCAGAATGAGAATGTAGCAATTCTGGTGTCCTCATGCAAATCTGAGTTGAATACACAATACAGCCATATCATACAGCATCCATTTTACATTGTGTTACATTTTAAAAGGAAGGCCGTAAAGTGCATTAAGGTGTTATGCAGTAATAGAGCCACATTGAGAAACCAAACTTAACACAACTAAAGTGCAAATTCTAGAGCGGTGCATCAGATTAAGCAGAAGATGCTGCTGCTTACAGTGTTTAACCTGTGGCTGAAGGTGTTGTCTGTCTCTRKATGGTCTTTWATTTATATGCTAGCAGATATTTGTTTATTCTTCCTCCAGTTTTAGTCCCACTTGTGTCCTGAAAGGTGTTCAGGATTAYCACTGTGATGCTTGTCTMCCAGGATACGAAGGACAGTAYTGTGAAAGGTGAGCTACACRCRATGTTCCCATTTATTCCCAACTCCCAAGGATGGTTTGGTCAATATGAGCCGTATTTGTACTCAGAATGGATTATTCAGTGTCTGTAAATAAGTGTAAAAGTGAGTGCTCAAGGGCTTAGAGTGATTTGTCAGTGTTGAACCATAAATAAAAAGCCCCTGTCAGTGAATGTAGCATCTGATGTCACGATGAGTAYCCCCTGATGCTCTGTGTGCCATTCCTCCCTGTGCAGGTGCTCCCCTGGCTATTACGGTGACCCTCAGCTCCCTGGTGGCAGCTGCCATCCGTGCCAGTGCAGTCCAGCTGGTTCTGTTCATGGGAATTGTGATGGTGCCACTGGGCAGTGCCTCTGCAAGCCYGGGGTGACGGGACAGCTCTGTGAGGAGTGTGAGCCAAGGCATCTTCTGCTGGAAGAAGAGTGTGTTTGTAGGTGGTTTGTAAATTGTTTACTTTCCCAATGGGCTCTGGTCCACTCCAGTGATGTCTGTGTGCACATGGTTGTTCCTTGGATTTATGATGTCGGGACCTGTTCTTCCTAGGAAGGAAAGAAATCTTAACGACTTAATTATTTCTGTAGAATAGAGAGGTTTGGAGGAGGTATTTTCTGGAGGTCCTGTCCAACCTCAACCATTCTGTGAGCACAGAGGAAACTACAGGAGAGCTCCTAGCATCAGATAAACAGTTAATCCTTAAAATGGCTTTTTCAGGTGTTACAAATAAGTTTAAGGAAAGTTAATTTTAAGACTTTTGCTGACTGTATAATACCTTTATTTATTGGAAGATCTTGAATTCCTATGTCACTGACCCTTTGGATGCAAGGTTGCTGTAATACTACATTTGGAATTATCCCAGGTTTATAGRCATTCTCCACCAACAATAACTCATATCCCCCTAATAATTAGTCCTGTAATTCTTTATGAGAGTGTAGGTAGCAGAAAGACACATCTAGTACAGTAATCTGCTTCTGTAATGAATCAGGATTTAGAATGCAGGTTTTATTTTGTATAAATTTTTTTTTAAACTGGTAAATAGAGTTACAGGACTGTAGGGTTGAATTTCCTGTCTGCCAAACCTGTTTGAGTGAGTAGTTTCAACATGAATTATTACAAAATGGTTAAATAAGCTCAATAAGATTATAATACAGCAAGCAGCTCAATAGTTAGCAGGAGCAGTAAGGCTCTAATGTGTGCTAACCGAAGGAGAATGTGTTTGGAATAAGTTTGCTCTTTGGCAAGAAGGAAAAGGCAAGACTACAAATCTGTAATTTCAGAGTTATTGTGCTTTATCACTCTAAACTGATGAAGGCACATATTGTCTAAATCAAAATCGCAGTGCTTTTTCTCTTCATTTTAATACTAATATTGCTCCCTTAAAATTCTTTCTTTAGCTTGTGATGACAACTGCACAGGAGTTTTGTTAAACAGTTTGGATAATCTCAGCGAGGCSATACTTTCAGTGAACCTCACTGGTATTGACCGTGTGCCCTACGGGATGTTGTCAGAATTGGAGAATATGACACAACATCTGAAGGTAAAATGAACACATAAAGAGTAGAAATACTCAGACACACGCTTAAAGCAAAACTTGCAGCCACTCACAGGTGCTGGTAATTTGACAAAAGGCCTCCTGAAGTTCATGGTTTGAAAATGTGTGAGTGATACCAGACTATGACCATTATGTTTGCTATGGAAATATACCTTAAGTTATTTAGCTGCCTGTATTTATTTTCATTTGTTGCACTGGCATTTAAATAAATGGATTAATGTATTTTTCAATCAGCAATAGGATTTCTGAATGTGCTATATGTATGTGCTCTATCTGGATTATGAGCATTCTTAGAAGTGGTCAGCAAGGGGATTGACATTCAGTGGTGAAATAGAAACAGCAGACCAGGTGTTCTCTCTTTTTGGTGCCTTTGGGGGAGCAATCACCAGRTCTATGCCTTGGCAGCTCTTTAGCAGAGTCCCGTGAGTCTTTCCCTGGAGTGGCAGCTGCTTCTCCATCAGCCAGGCTGCTTGGGGTGCAGCAGTTTGCTTTCTTTGTGGGTTGTGTGGCAGYCCAAGTGCCCCACTCCATTGTCCATCTCAGGACACTAAAGCCATGTGGAATGTTTCAGTGTTGGACACTTTCAGGCTCCGTGGGGCAAACTTCCCTTCAGCTGCTCTCACCCTTAACAAAGCATGAAATACTGCATCATGTGATTCTAGAAGGTCATTTATTGTTGCTGAGGAATAAATTCATGTGGCCTCTGCAAAAAAAGCAGAGATAAACAGGATCCTCCCTGCTTCATGACCACTAAAAATAGGCACATTTATTGATAAGTCTGCTTAGCAATAGTTAGGCAGGCAAGCTCTGAGTCAGAAACAAAGCCATCTTCTATGTATCTCACCATATCACAGAAAATCAGAATAATGTGAGCCTTTTAGTGCTKCCAAATTCAGCAAATTAAAATTTTGAATTATAATTTCTTCCATTTAAGATGTAAGGCAGAATGAATTCCAAACARTACTTCAAAATGTTAATAATTACAATATTTGATGGCAAACTCGATTAAACTATGTGTTTGTGCTTCAGCAGAGATCCTCTTATCCTTTAGTTTTAGTTGCTAACCTTTCAGTTTAAAAGCTTCAGTTAYGCTTCTCTTTTATGTCCTAAGGCGTAAGTGTACTGAAATATTGTAATACTTCAAGGATACAATTGATAATTGGCTTTCTATGAATATTTTGTGTTTGTATAGGAACATCATCTTCTTTTACTTGAAAACATTATTCAATATGTAGCTTTTATTTAGTACTTCAATTGCAAAGAAGAGTCAAATATTATGTAAAAAACAAAAGCAGTTTAAGTTTCCACTTACTTCTTAAGTAAGTTTAATATTCTTAACTATAGTAAGTTTCTAGTAAGTTAGCCTTAACTACTTAACTAAGTTTGTACTTACTTCTTACTTTTTAAGTCTTAGTACATACATTTTTTCAATATTAAATCAAAGCTAGCCGTCACTTTCAGGAACTGGGGTGTTAATAGATATAAAACTCATTATGACTCATGTAATTTTATTTATGTAGGGCTACAGTGTTTTTTWAACATCTAAACTTGGGGGTAATTTGATAATCTTAAAATCTTTCTCTGTTTGGAAACAGGTATTCCCCTTTTTCTGGATAGTTAATGATTATCTTGCCTTTTGCTGTGCACCAGCATAACTGCGTCTGGAAGCCAGAAAATCCCCACATTTATTTTTGTGAATTACAGATCTTCCCTGAAGGGCTGTCCCCTGCACTGTGTTGTGTCTGCTTCATGCTGGTAGCTCAGAACTCGAGTATTTCCTCTTTTCTGTAGCTTTCCTTTGGTAATGAAAAGTTATCAAATCAAATTGTCCACTCCTCATTGCTTCTACATCTCCAGTCCATTTGAAGACTTCAGTAGTTCTGTTTTTCTAGTTACAGCTTCCTGCTTTACACCTCTTGACATACCTAAACTTGATTGCTGTCCCATTCTGCTTTTTTCAACTGGGCTTTTAAAGAAACCCACTGYGCTTTATTCCAGGAGGCTTGAGAGCTTTAGCTTTCTCTTTCACTTGCTTTTCATGCTGAGGAAAAGGCTTTGAAACCTCCATTTGACTCAAGGCTGTTGGATACTCTTGTGTATTACTTTTTTTTTTTAAATTTGGACTTCACTTATATAGTGTGTGTGTTTATGTATACACACACACACACACACACACACACACACATACACACACACACACTCATACACACTCATACACTATACTTATTATGGTATTTACAATGATTGGTTCTGAAACATCTGAAATCTAAAAATAAAAACCTTTCCTAGACTTGCTCTCTCTGTAAGAGATGCCCTGAGTTTTTTTGCATCTTTAGTGAAGTGTTGTTCTGTTGCAGGCCTTGACTGTATCAAATATTATAGTCTTGGGTACAATGACCTATTTATTGCCATGTAGAGCAGGTTTGAGGTGGCCTTGAGTCAAATACAGCATATTATTCTTTCTCATTGACAAAGGGATCCACAGGACTGCTGATCTCCAGGGTCATCCTCACAGATACACCCTCTGTATCTGTGTATCTGTAGCTGTTCTGACAGAACCAGCTGCTGAAACAGTGGCAGCTGTGGGACTGGATAAAACATTTAATTTGAAGTGCCTTGAACTTCTCMAAGTAGTTTATTTGGGCAGCTCAGACTGTGGTGAAATCAAGAATCAGGAATGCAGAAAWGCTGCTTCCTTCCTTTTTACTCAATTAAAAATACAACATGGCTGGATTCTTGCTTTTTTAAAGAAATGGTGCACTGTGTTGCATGGTCTGTATGTTTGGAATTACTGTGTGTCACCTTGTGTGCATTGAAAACTGGTCCTTTGAAACATACAAATAATCTAAACAGCATGCACAGTTATTCCCAGTACTTTYTTSGACCCACAATGAARTCTTCAAATTCCAGTGAGCTGTTAYTTCTTGTTTCTTATAGAGGTCTRTAGTTCCTGGAGAAGATCCAACTTACTYGTTAGATACAGCAGAAGAAAGTCTTCTGAATCTCTCAGGAGGCATTGATCAGTTGCATGAAGAGGTAGGTGCTGGCTCCTTTATTCTTAGCCTATCTGGAGAAATGATTTGAGATTTCATTGCATAGGAGCTTAATGCCAGAGAGTTGTTCAGATATTATTTAAATTCTATGGAGTTCAATGAAAAAATTCAGTCCATTCTGTAGTTTTATGAAGAGGGGAGTTAATTGCTCTGTGGAATTGTTCTGCAAAATACAGTGATTTATGATATTGTATAGGAAATTTACATGGTTTCTGTTCAAGTTCTTAAGTTTGTTGTACTGTGGTCATTTACTGTCTTAAAACTGGAGAGAGTGACTTACTTTCTTCTCATCTGCTTTAACATGTAGAGCTTATATGTCACAGCTGAGTATTCACCAAAAAGTCCTTGATACCTCTAGCATTGTGTTTAAAATTATCTCAGCAGAAATAAATCTGTTGATATCTCACAGGAGAAATAAACAACATTTGTCTTCTTTAACCAGTTTTAACAGAATAATTGTTGTTCCAAAATAGACAATAGTACTTCAGCCATTAGATCTCATTTGCTGACCATATGTTCCTGTAATTTTCTCACCWTGCATACAGAATCTAACCAGGTGCTTCCACTGAGTGTTGTTATTGTTAAAAATGATGTATTGTTAATACTCATGTATCCAGAACAGTGGTAATGCCTAATTGAAGAAATAGCTTTGATAATTATGAGCTTACTGATTATGGAAATAATTAATAACTCAGATCTGAGAGTCTGGAACTTTAAATACAATTAAGGCATCTGCAAACATGGAAGCATCGGAGATTTATGAGCCAGTTAGGTTYACCTTACAAAAACGCATTATTTTTTTACACTAAAATATCTCAGTAGTAGGAAAATAAGCATAAAAACCATAGACAATTATGGGAATTAATAATTAGGGAATTAATCAGTATTTTAGAAGAATTGTCAAATATTATCTCTAATTTTATTCTAGACAGCTAAATTTTTGAAAAAAGCTCAGCAACTTGACACAATGACTCAGAAAACCAGGAATAAAAGTCAAGAACTGACTGGCTTTATTGACACGGTACATACAACCATCAAAGGTATCCTGTTTTTAAGATATCTCMATTTCTTTACAAAATTTAATGAGGGTATGTCCTTGGCATCTGATAATGTCCTATTTACATGGAAAATATTGCAGTTTGCTCAGGGGATTCAAATATGTACTTTTTTCTAATGGTATGACTAAATTGTTTMCTCTCTTACTCAGTACTTGCTGAAGTTGCTTTGTCACTAAATGAAACGCTGGGTCTGGATCTGCCACTGTCAAATGCCACATCCCAGAGCCTACAGGATGAGATTTCTGCCCTTCTGGATGCATTGCGCAAGAAGGATTTTGTTCAGCACCACCATAATGCTACCAGAGTCCTAAAGTAAGCCTGTTCTACTGAAAACTTTGTTTCACACGTGTCTCTGCCATGCAACAGTGCTTTTTTTAAGGGATAACTGGAGAAACATTTTGCCGTGGTAAGTGGCTGTGTGATGGATAGTTAGCCCAGGTGGAGCTCTGTGAACTTTTGTTTGGAGATCCATGTTTAGATGATACTTGGTCATCCCATGTGATACAAACCAAGAGTAAAGTCTTTTAGAAGTCTGTTAAAATCAATAAAGCCTGTTCACTTGGATGTGATACCAAATTCCTTGTGATAAATGAAAAAGACTCGCTGATTTCAGATTCTTTCAGATCTGACTCTACTACACATCTCTGTTGATTTTGGGTGGGAGATGGCACAAAACTGTCTCACTCAATTGCAAGCCCAGGAGATGTTAATCCTGCTGAAGGACATAATTATTGTCACTGGAATTTGCAAGATTTGCAAATGAAGCCAAGATATTTTTTTAAGCATTCTGAGCCATTGTTTAGGAKTGTATTCTGTTAACTTGTTAAAGGCTATTGTAAAATGGCTTTTACAGTCATTGTTAGTGCTTATGGCCAGACTTGGCAAGATACAAAAATTGGTGTTCCAAAAGTCAGCAWTTTTTTTGTTCCAGTTCCAGAAATACCAAGTAATGTAATAGCACACCAAAAACTGTAGGAATGTTAACACTGGCTTGAGGGGACAAGGATGTAAATAATGTAAATATTTTTGAAAATTGAGGGTTTTTTTAAAGTGCTTTGGATTAAGCAGGATAGAATGTTTGTCTTGGTAGCATGTCTCATTTTGTTCAGCAGACTCTTCTACTGAATACAGAACKGTATAGAAGCTATAGAGACATGCAAATGGACCAGAAATGTACGAATTATTCTTACTAGGAACTCTAAATAGTTTTTTTTTTTGCACTTACAAGTATGTCTTAAAATGTTTTGTTACATAGTAAAAGAATGTTCTGACTTTCAACATCAACAGCTTTTGAGCTCTTACAGAAGTTGTTTGTAAATTAACTTTTTCAATTATAGGCTCTGTTGAAATTTCTGAAAGCTCTCTGATAAGGGTCCTTTGACAGATTGAAGAAGAGTGTTAATAATTTCTGTAAGGTTGTTTGCTCTGCAGAATTTCTTATGCAAKGCAGCTGTAAATTCAAAAATTATTTAAATAAGCAGCTTGCTAGTCCATATTCTAGGGAATAGACTTTGCCACACGACTCACAGCAGACTGAGTTTGTGATAATGTGCTTTAAGCAACATYTGTAACTGAGGTCTCCACACATTTGCCATGAAAGGCAAAGTCCCAGACAATTTGGAATACAACCTTTTTACTCTATGCTGAAACAGAAGCCATAATTGGCTTGTAAAATACTTCCGCTCTTGTAACTTTTTTAAGGCTATGGATTCTAATTGTAAAGACTCAGAATTATTAGTTTTAGGAAATRCATGCAAATGCACATCTGCTGTTCAATTAGAAAGATGGAATGTGTTTTGCTGCCTGTAACTGAAATAAGCTAGGTTTCCTTTGCTTTGGCTGAAGATCTATGTGAGGTGCAGTCAGAATAACAAGGACAAACATTTATGTAAAAATATTACAGGAGTTGCAGTGTTCAGCATATGTGCTGAAATGCAGAGAAACAAAGGAATAGACTTTCAGGATAATTTTCAGTTCTGTTCCTTCAATTCTGGGAAGTGTTCAAATGGAGATGCAAGTATTCCCAAACAGAACAGCTGAAGCAATTAACAGCTGACAGATTTATGAGAATTTAATATTTGCCAGATAATTTCTGTTGCTTATTAAAAATATAAGTGCAGAGTTTGCTCATTTCAGTGTTCATTTTAATAGGACTAGTTATTTGATATTTAAACTTTACTTTCCAGTGCCAATCCTTGTAAATTATGTTTTGATCCTACATTCRAAATATGAATCACTACAACTAGGACATAGAGTACTCCCAGAGGGAAGTTTCAAGAGATTTTGATGTGGGGAATGTCCCAAATTGAGTCCAAACAAATGTGACTCGTACTAACCCCTTTCCCCTCTAGTAGTTACATACAAAGTTTATGAACTGAATTACTGTCCTCTCCCCAGGCAGTCATCATTTTGTGGGGCAAAATGGATAACTCAGCTACCATGTGTATGTATGCTATTCTAGAAAAAAATAACAGATTTTTGTAAGAAGATGCTTTTAAAATAATTTCACCCATTCCAATCATGTCTCATTTTCTCCTTAAAAAATCCATGCCTAAATTTCTCCTTCACCATTTCTTTAATTTCTGATTCCTCTCCTTTTTCAGAGCTGCGGAAAAGKTWTTGACCCAGATTAAGGAAGAATATYACAAACCCCAGCAGGAACTTGCTGAAATAAAAACAGGTGCAAGCCAGCTCTTGTCCCAGCACAGCAGCAGCCTGCAGGATGCCCAGGACCTGGTGAACGAGGCACTTGCAAACATCAATGAGACCCATCGCTTGTTTCCTCTCATCTCCAGCAACCTGGCACAGCTACACGTAAGGCTGGACAGTCAGTGCTGTTCAATAAGAAATATCAAATATGAAATTGTGTTTAAAAGCTGTTTTTAAATTTTTTAAGCACGTTTAAACATTTTAATATGTTTGATATCTTAAAAATTTGAAGGAAACCGTAATATTTTGTGTTATGTGAAGTCATCAGTATAGCTGACTTTTCAGACTACTACAAAACACTTTATTTATGCTATAGGACAAAAAGCAAAATATAAAGGAAAGTGAAGAAATCTCGACCACGCTCATAAAAGAAGGGAAGGTCCTAGTGAATTCTGCTGCTGCTCTTGCGCAAGACGTAAAGAACTCTACATCTGTAAGTCCTCAAGTTTTGACATCCTCTTTGAATATCTCAAGTGTATTTTGCTAGTGAAAAAAAATAAAGGGAAACATTTTGTTTTCCAGAACATGGAAGTCCACCAGGATGGATTAGTCCTGTGGAGCACCAAACTGCGACAGCACGTGGATGAGCTGGTGATGCAGATGTCTGTGAGAGGAGTGCTTGACCTGGTGTACAGAGCTGAGGAACATGCCACCCAGTTCCAAAGACTTGCAGATGCTCTAGAGAGGTGATAAACTCAACAATTATGAAATCATGAGCTTTATATTAATGTCGGATTTAATACAAATAGGTAGAGGCTTAATTCACTAAATAAAGCCCCTGCCCATGGGGATTAGATTTCAGATGATTATAATTTCCTCCTAGATTCTGTATCTGTACTTAGTTTTTGAACTAAGGTAGYTCAAAGAAAAAGGTAGGAGCTTTTCTGTTTAGGGGATATGATTTCTTTGTTCTAAGGGTCTTTATAAATTAAAAAAATKAACATAAAATGAACATAAACAAAAGGGAACAAAATAGGAAAAAAAAGATGGAAGCAAACAAAACAGAACAACAATTTACAAAATAGAAAAAAAGTGCATAGCTGAAAACTTTTTAACTTATTTTTTCAGTTCAAAATAATGAATTTAAAGCCCCTTATGCAACAGTGGGCAAGGTGTGCTCGTTTCTTTTCAGAAGGCATCATGTGTTCTGGAAAGATGTGCATGTTGTAATTGAAGACATGGAACTCAGTGCTTYATTGAAAACAGAATTGCTTGTTATTTGTCTATTTAGTGGCCTCTCTAGAGTGAGAAATGTGACTCTGAACACRACTGCTGCTATCTACACCCACTCCAGTGTTCAAAGTGTGATTGAAAGAACTGAGAGTCTGGCAGATGATGCATCTAGAGCTGTGAATGGCCCCTTGGATTTAGTAAGTATCAGTRTCAGTATTTCAATTTATGTCTTCCCCTTTCTTATTTTTGAATATTTGTTCTGATTGTTTCTGCACTTGCTGAAACTTGAGTCTTCYTGATGGAGGCATGTCCTTGATGGCAGCCTATCCTACCAACTGATCTGTRCTGTATCCTGAATCCATACTCCAAGGTAGTAAAGATACCATCTGTTCTGTTTACCTTGCTTTTCTCTCTGCCACAGCATATTTTTCTCTTTGTTTGCTTTTTAATGTTTAATGCATGTTTAGCTGGACTGGACTTGATTCCATGAGGGTTTATATCAGTCATCTGACATACATTCCCATAGAACTTAAATTACCACAYCTCTAGCTCTCCCTGTCACCTTTGGAATTACTCAGTCTCCTCCTTAGTTGACCTATCTGTCTTCCATTTCTATCTAGGTATTCCAAATCACAGCTATTTGACTTAGTAAAGGACATTTCATAGCCAAATGTCTCATCTACCATTCCTCTGCCTTCAAAGATCTGATTGTTACTGAAACAAGTAGATTWAAAAGGCCAGACCAGTTCCCAGTCTGATCTTATCAATTTCCTATTATTCTGTTCCCCCCTCATATCTCTTTGTCATGCMCATTATACCTGCAGAGACAAATGTGTGATAATAGATTCACACAACAGTGATCAAAATAGTTGACATTGTTTTGTGAGCTTAAATGTTATTGTATAGCACTCTGTCTTATTAAAGCTTTGGATAACATTAAACCTTTGTGTTTTTTTCCCAGATATTTTCAGTTAAAGAAATGTGAAAGAATGCTTCTTAAAGACTGTGATTTTTAAATATCTCACTTTATGCTCAGTGCTGAAAATTTTGAATTAAGCCTGGAATTAGAATTTCCAAAAGACAACACTGAATCACTGGCAGTATTGAAAGTAGAATTTTGTAGGTTTTTATCTAGTAGGTAGTCATCTTATTTTTTTTTAATTATTAAATCACAAAGAGATTCATTGTCACATTCTTGGATAAATGATAGCAATTTGTATTATTTTTAATTGACGTTTAAGAAGGTAATGAATGGACTGTTTCATAAATAACAAGAATGCTCGTTAACTTTAAGTAGACACTTAATGTTTTCAGTTGAATTTCTGTTTTTCATATGTGGCAACTTGATGTCTGTCTTTTATAGCCAGAGGAATCTTTCAGTATTCTTGGAAAAGAAGCTCTACTGCTTAGCTCCAAATTTCAGAATGAAGCTAAAAATCTGAAGAAAAAAAGTGAYGGTCAGTTCTATGGAATTCACATTTCTGTCTCTATTTCTTTTTTCTATTTTCTGTTGTGTGCTGCTTTTTGTCTTTGTTAAATTTTTTTTTTGTTTAGTTTATTTTTTAGCATAAGGTGAGGTAATATATATATATATATATATATATATGTACATATTTCCATGCAATTAAGGTTAATACTTTAGGGATTTATATAGTATTTTCATTTTTTTTGTGAAATAATATAATTTTTCTCTGTAAACATTAAAAAATTTGGTCTTCACTATGCCACATTACCTATAAGCAATGCTTGCAATAGCTGTTTTTCCAAACTTCGTGAATTTAATCATTAGAGATTGTGCAGTAGATGAAGAAAAAACATAATCYTTTAAGAAATGCATTCATTAGTTTTTATTTAATAAATCATGGATGACACAAGTGTGTAAGATGACATGTTTAAATCCTAATCTTTTTTACTTGTTCCTACTACACAGCTGAAATACAAAAACAAGCTGAACTTCTTTTTCTCTTTAAATTTGAAAATAATTTTTGTWTTTTTATTACTCCAAAGATGAGAGCAAAGCATTGAAGTCTGCAGTATAAAAATTCAAAAGCATTTTGAACAAAGCCTTTGTATAGGAGCAGTAAGCCCTAAGTGAAATTCTTGACAAAATTGGACAGAAAGTGAATGTTTCACAGAGATAAACCGTAACTGTAAAATGGTGCTGTTTTGCAAATATGTATAAATTTTATGTAATTAGGATGGACAGAATTACGTACCTTTTTGTTTCCTTCTTTTCTACATAGTTTTATTTCTAATGAGAGATTTCTGCAAACAGATCACAATTATATAGAATAACCCCACTCTTCTGGGTCCTATTAGATAGCATAAAATGTGAAGACACTGTAAAAAATTATTAGTGTTCACARTCATGGAATAATTTTAATTTATGGCCTTTTCCTCACTATGTTTGTAGCCATTCATTCTCATGGAATTGGCCAAAAAGGGTAGCTTTGAACAGAACAGTGCCCACAGTACCTTATCTATTGATACTGCCTTCATTTTACATTCCTGTTTGTAAAATGCTCTTTCTGTTGGAAAAAAAAWTGTTCCATTGATGAGATAAATGAATGCTTGTTATCCCTGTACTTTGGTTTTGTGTGGGTTGTATGGTATTTGTTTATGCATATRTTTATTTCTTTCAACAGGACTTCTATTTGGATTGAATGGGTTGAGCAAAAAGGTAGAAAAGATTCAGGAAAGTACCAATAAAATTGTCAACCAACTTAATGATTCTCTGTTGACACTCAGAGTATTGCCTAACAGTAAGTGAAATTTATATTGACATTCTCCTTATTACAGAACTGTGTGGTACAATTGTAATAAAACCCAGTTCATTATCTAATTGCAGAGACCTAGCAATAAACTATATTGGAGACTTCATTTAGCCTCCTAAATATTTTACATTCTTTTTAGTAAACCCATTAAACATRACAGGGTTATATTATAAGGTCTGTAGTCTGATTCACATTTCACATTGCTGTAAATCACAGGAGGGGCTCTGATAGAAACATAATTACATGGATATAAAAGGAGAGTGAAGTTATAGAATTCCACATGCAGAGAAATTTAGGTATGGAACATGCAGAGAAATTTAATTCCACATGCAGAGAGATTTAGGTATGGAACTGTGAGATTTCACTTTCTTTTCTGGCTTGTTTCAAAAYTGTTTACACTAATCTGTGAATTTTMCAGTCTGCKKGTAWATGTTTTCTTATTTTAAATGTTGATTTCATTTAACTGAACAAAATGTATTTTCTGTGCTTTTCCAAAATGAAAGAATTTCTCTTTCTTTAGTCATTATTTTGAATAAAGGCAAGACCTAGAGTTCATGGAAACTAACAGAGAAAATTGCTTTGAAGTTGTGAACAAGAGGGTCTAGAAAAACACTGATAAAGACCTTGTTAGGGTTGTATGATTCTACTGTGAATCTGGATTAAAATGCAAAGTTCAAAGCCTTAAATTTGCAATTCAGAGACTTAATTCATGCTAAAGGGTGATAGTATTGATGAAGTTACACTGGATATGAATTGCAGGATGCTATCTGACACAAAGCTGTACATTGAAAATTAAGTCAATAAAATAACAGGAATGTTCTCCTTAACTCACACCTGAACATTGTTTGATTTCAGCTTTGTTGTTACATTTTTTGAAGTTGTCTCTTTTTTTTCTTTTCCTCTGGTCMGAGATTCATGGTGTCATTGCCCTCTGTGTAGAGGGTGGTGAAGAAGGATCCTTACAGGTCTAACTCAGCCTTTTTTTGCCAGCTGCAGCATCTTCCCACAATTGTGGGCAGAGGGAGTAAGGAGCAGGTTGAGCCTGGGAGGGGTGCACTCAGTGTGTACAGGGGATTGTAGCCCAAAACAGAGGGTGTGATAGACCTTCTGCCTCACCTTTGATAGGATTCAAAACCTAAGTCTCAGGCGAGTGTCTCTTAAGTGCAAACACTCACTTAGGGATGTAGACACTACGAACCTGGAGTGTTCATACAAAYTTCCTGTTGAATCAAGTTCCCCAAACAAACAAAAATACAATTCTTAGCATGACAGGAATGTAACTGACATAATTTATAGTATTTTGACTATGTTTGTAGCTGCTGTTACGAAGCTGCACATGTGTTAGTCACAAGTATGTATGAAAGTTTTGAATGTTTTTTTAACCTGGGAACTGTTTCAGATACCAGGAGATACATGCTTGAAGTGAAGGAGCTGGCTTTGTCTGCAAACACCAGTGCTGTGGTGGATTTGGGTCACTTTGGGGATTTCAGTCAAAAGCTGATGAATACATCTTCTACATTGTCCCAAGTTAATGACACTTTGAGGAAAACAAGCGAACTTATAACTGATTCATCAAAAGCTGGTAAGTTTGCTCTGTGGAAATGTCACTGCTTGCAGAAACTCTCTTAAGAATCAGTTTTAACAGGCATTAAATAAGAGTCTGATACACAGTATCAGTATCCTAATTCAGTAAAAATATGCTAACTTTTAAAAAAAGACCTCCAGAGGATTCACAAGGGATATATATATCCCTTACTGATGTTTAAAATTGCTGAAACCAAAATGGTCAGAAACTGGCTACCTTGGCTAAGTACTTTAGCAATGAACAGTACATTTTGCTTTCACCCTGCCTCAGCATTTCTTTCATGTTTTCACAGCATTCACAGCTGAAAAACAAGTTAAAGAAGTTGAAGCACAAGCAAGTCTTTTATTGGATAGACTCAAACCTTTGAAAATGCTAGAGGAGAACCTGAACAGAAACCTGTCTGAAATAAAAGAACTTATCAGCCAGGCCCGCAAGCAGGCAGCATCTGTAAGTTCCATCATCYCAGACTTAAATGACTTCACATTCCCTTTTAGCAGGGGTGTTCTTTGAGATAAGGAGCCTAAAATTTACTTCCAAGGTACCTGATTATTGTTGTGGAGTGTCAGTGAAGTCCAAAGAGCACTGACTGATGCTAAAATCATACTGGTAGGGCTGTTGGTACATTCTAGGGTTTCAGCATCAAGTTTCTTACTGCATTTGTGAGTTTGTCGGAATAGCTAGCTAGTAATTTATCTGCTATTTCCTCCTGTTTCCTATAAAAATAATGAAACACGCTATGTCAGAAAACACTCATGAGAGACAAGTTGGGGAGTGGTTCTGCCATTCTCTTTATTACCAAGTGTTAATTTTTGAGATAAAGCAGAGGTTGATGTGGGGTACCCCCATATAACATCAAGTACCATTACAAAATTTTTGTCAAGTGTGTTAATTCTATTGATAAATTTGCTATCTGTGGTCTGTCATGTCCACATGTACTTTGCAAGAAGAATCKGTGCATCCAGGATACTTTAAGACAGATACTATACTTGTTTATAAATCTCTGATTCCTCTTCAAAGACAGCAAAAGTGAATCAACTGTGCTATTGATCTCATTAGACTGTGAGAGAAATATGAAAATTACTCTGCAATGAGTAATTTTTGGTATTCCTGTGACTTCAGTGTGGGTATGTTATTGTAAGGTTTAGGGAGGTTTTATTTAAAAAAAGAAGGCGCTCAGTTCATTCTGCAAATCTTAATTATATKGTTATTGCTTCTCTGTCACAGTATACTGAAGCTTAATGAATCCACTGCAGAAAAAAAGGGAATTTTTTTTTGAGGTGTCATAAGCCACAGAGGTTCCTGGTGAGGTGAAAAGAAGTATTAGCAAATCCCTTTTTCCAGTCTGGAGAATTTGTTCTCTTTGGGGTTTTCTTTTGCCTGTTTTTTGGTTTGGTTTTGGTTTGAGGTTGTTTATTTGTTTGTGCATTTTTTGTTTGCTTGTTTGTTTTGTAACTTTTTACTGCACAAGAGAAACTTTATGTATCTATGTCCAGATGCATATACAAACATGTGCTAAATGCATTTAATAGTTATATTTAGTTAGGTATATTCCATTAAGTTAATGGAATTAAGGCTTTTCTGTTGCTAAAATGGATTTTTGTTTGTTATACTACCAAGCTGCTGCATGTTTGGCTGCATTTAGCTTGAATCAATGTCTTATCAGTGTACTATTGAGTGGTCAATGGAATTAGGGATATGACAACAGGAATATCCATATATTTAATCTTTAAAAAGTTGAACATGAAGTGTATTCACAAATGTATTTTTTGATAATTGTGTAAACTGTGATAACTTTGAAATAACCAGAATTATTGCCTTCTTAATTTGTTTTAAAAAACCCAAAATTTCTCTCAATATAAACTAGAAATGCTTTCCTTTATTTTCAAGCATTTTCAAGTTCCATAGCTATATTTTTTGATGACAGTGGCATTTTACTGATACATGGCCTTCTGACCCAAGATCTATTGTCATTTTCTGAGGTATTTGAATAGTTTAATTTACTGATTCAAACCTCCTAATTGAGTGTATTAAGACAGATTTCATTCTTTTCTATTGTGAATCTCTTTGTCAAGTGGTACCTAAAAGATTGTGAAAATCTATCCCAGGTAGCAATACCTAGATTGCATGACAGTATCTCAGCCAAAGGCTTGCATTTGTTGGTCAGAATCTAAGTACACACTCCAGAAATGTGTGCTGTGTACACTGAGACTTATTTAGATTCTGTTTCCGTTTTTTCCCTCCAGATTAAAGTTGCAGTGTCAGCAGACAGAGATTGCATTCGTGCCTACCAACCCCAAATTTCATCTACCAATTACAACACCTTAACACTCAATGTGAAAACTGCTGAGCCAGATAACCTCCTCTTCTACTTGGGCAGCAATGGAAAGGTAACTTCCTGGTGTACATTTATGGAAGGTGATCCTAGTCAGAAATTTTAAATGACCACAGATATATTTTTTCTTACTCGATTTCAAATTAAGTTCACTAGGGGTGGAAATACTTTTGTGACTTGGATGAATTCCAAAGGTAGAGAAGGGTGTATATAAATAAAGAAGACATTCACCTCCTTGCATATAACCTGAGGGAATTTTCTTTTGTTCTGTTAGAAGTGAGTGAAAAGCCTGATTTTCTCAAAGTCAGCTCCTGTAATATGGGATGTGGGGACATGGATCCAGAAAGATTTACACATGTGATGCCATAAATTAGAATAAGCCCTGCTGTTTTTCAGACAGACTTCCTGGCAGTGGAGATGCGACGTGGTAAGGTGGCTCTGCTTTGGGATTTGGGCTCAGGATCAACAAGACTGGAATACCCTGATTTTCAAATTAACAACAACAAATGGCACAGAATACATGCCACCAGGTAATTAAAATGAGAATGTCATAAATGTTGTGCACCAACCATCCAGGGGGCTTTTCAGTGATGAGATGTTTCTCATCCTTAGAAAGAGAAGCCAGTAGTATGTGTTGATCAAGCCTGGTGATTTCTAAGATTGTTTATTAGTGTTTGTATTTGGCAGGTTTGGAAAGACAGGTACACTCAGCATAGAGGAAATGAACTCTGATCAGAAGCCTYCTCCTAAATCTGGAACCTCTCCGGGGACAGCCAGCATTCTGGATGTTAACAAGTCAACYCTGATGTTTATTGGAGGACTTGGAGGGCAAATCAAGGTTAAATTCTGAGATCAGCCTTCTGTTAATTGTTTTTAATATGTTTGAGAAATACTTTTGCATTAGAAATAATTGCATGATTGRGGTACTTTAATGAAATGCCTAAAGTTTTAAACAGGACAGGCTGTGTGTGCGTACACCATGCACCATGTATAGAGATTATGAAATAAATTTGGGGTTTGTTTGCTTCTTCCATGACTTCTTTTATTTTGCAATTGTTATTCATCCCATGAGGTATGTAAGTAGGTCAAGGACATAGTTATTTTACTTTTTTAATATACTAATCCATTATGATTTGAATGATAATTGTAAATAGTTACACTGAAACATGTTGTTCTCTTCTTATGATTTATATCTAACAAATTTAAAGTTCAAGAAAAACAACCAAGCAAAAATTTTGCTGCATAATTTTTAGAGTACTTAACATTAATTGTATTCATGAAGTATTTCTTGTCTTACAGAAGTCACCTGCTGTTAAGGTGACCCATTTTAAAGGGTGCCTGGGAGAGGCATCCCTGAATGGCAAATCTGTTGGTCTTTGGAACTACATAGAAAGAGAGGGCAAGTGCAATGGCTGTTTTGGAAGGTATTTTGTCTCTTTCCCCCTTTTTTGTTTTCTTTTTCTAAATAGGTTTAGAATAATTTACATTTGTAATATATTTTTGTGTRACTAAAAATAAGGAGTTCAGAGAAATTACAGTGTTTCACTGATCATTAACTTACAATTATGAGCACATTAATCTGAATGTGCCAGCGGTGTCAAATAATTTCATTGTATGGAATTTTAATTTTTTAACCACTTTTTCAGAGGAGTTTTAYTGTTGCCCTCTATTTTGTGCATTCCCTATTTTGTGCATATTTTTGTGCACTTCCGTAGGGACTAGCAGTGAACCAAAATACTTTGGAATCTTTGATTTCCAGTAGTTTTCCCTAAGACAAACTCATTCTTTCCTAAGGTAAGAAACAGTGTAAAGCAGGCTTATTAAAAAGAAATCCATAGCAAAACTGTAACTAGTGAGCTTGGTACCTTTTGCAGACTGTGCTGTTTTTCTGTTTAAGGAATTGAAAAGAAATATGCTTTCCATATTCCCTTTAGCAGAATATTTCATGTAGAAACAGCAGAGGGTGCTGCTTGATTGTATGAGATATTTTTTACAAGTTTTATTGCAGGGAGAGGGGGTAATAGACCATGTATTGCAAGTGCAATTATGCAAAGCATTTTGATAAATGGATGGCACATTTTAATTAAGAGGGTGTATGCTGTAACAATTATTTTTTCCCTTAGGAAATGRTTGGGTTTGGGTTTTATTTTCATGCATAAGGGAAGAACACTTATCTTGTGTGCATCCTTCCCCATGGTTAAATCATGTGTTGTGAGATTCCACAATGAAAGTGGCCTTTGACTGGAATCCTTCAGTTATTCATTRCATCAAAATTCAAGTGTCTTCCCACACTTTCTAAATTACTGCCTGGGGGCTGCACTGACTGGGCAGTACCTGAAGGGAGCTGACCAGAATGAGGGAGAGAGGCTGTTTACAGGGGCTTGGAGTGACAGGACAAGGGGGAGTGGATTCAAACTGAAAGAGAGTAGGTTTAGATCCTATATTAGGAGGAAACTCTTTACTGTGAGGGTGGTGAGGCACTGGAAGAGGTTACCCAGAGAAGCTGTGGGTGCCCCATCCCTGGAAGTATTAAAGACCAGGTCGGATGGAGCTCTGAACAGCCTGGTGTAGAGGAAGGTGTTCCTGTCCAYGTCAGGGGGCTTGGAAATAGATGACCTTTAAGATCCCTCCCAACCCAAACCATTCCATGATTCTGTGATCTAACTTTTCTTGTATTTTATATGAAAATTACTGGGAAAACAGAAATGTTCAGTTAACATTTTTGTATTGATTTTCTGCTTGTGTAGCCCACAGGATGAGGATACTTCATTCCATTTTGATGGCAGTGGATACTCGGTTGTGGAGAAGGCACTCCGCTCAACAGTGACTCAGATAATAATATTTTTCAGTACCTTTTCACCTAATGGGCTTCTTCTGTATCTTGCTTCAAATGGCACTGTAAGAAAATGGATCAGATTCCTAAACTGTCATAAAATATGTTTAGAACATTTAGTGTTTTTTTGCTTTCTTTATTTTTCAGCTTACATATATTAGAGCATATTACTGCTTTTGTGTAGTTTATCACCTGTGATTGACATCATAAGCAAAAGGAGTAAAGACAAGAACCCTAGAGACAGCTCATCAGAGCAAATATTCACCTAAAATTAGGGCAGAATTAAACAATGGAAAATATTCTTCAAATAAAAGTAATTGTTTTAGACTAAAATTAATGATTATTTAATTAAAGGTTAGAAAAGGAAACAGGACAACAAACTAGTTTTTTTCAGTTGGAGGAATCTTTKCAGAATGTAAAAATGTTTTGGAACTGAGCTTGCAGAAGGAGAATATAATAATGAAAAACCATATTGAATTAAATCCATAAGAGTGGAATTCAGTAAACCGAAATAAATTAAATAAAACTCCCTGCAAAAGAAATATAACCCAGACTCATCACCAGACCTTCACTGTCATGTCAAGCAGTTTACTGCATACTTAGATAGCAGTTTTCTGTTCTTGAAGGAAGGAAAAGCTTTGTTTGGATACAGATTCTTTCAGTCACTGCATTATTCATTTGCTTTATGTACTCACTGCCTCAATACACTGCACAATAATATCTGATTTAAGCTTTACAGTTCAGAGGGGGCACCTTTAATGCAATTCAGAAAGTTTTTCTTACTATGTGAGGAAAGTCTTTGCTTCTTGCATAAGGAACATCCATAATGTTTAATCATTATGCTAACTGTCAAATCAAATTACTTTCAACTTCATCCAAAAMCAGGAAATTGTGGCTTTGTTATTTAACCCTTCTGCTACTGAGTAATAAACCTTACAATRTATTTAAGTAAGAATAATAACAAAACAAACAAAAAAATACATCCTTGTGAGGTACTTGTAACTTAATTTTCCTAAAAATAGTGACAATGAGCATCTTGGGCCTAACAAATAATTCAGGTACAAGAGTTATGAATCCTTCTTCACATAGTAGCCCAAACCTGAATTTGAATGCATTTGCTTTTGGTAACTTTTATTTCCTGGAGTATAATCTCTTGTTTGTTTGTAATCTGCTTTTGGTTTTGGGTTTTTTTCTTCCTCTCAGAAAGATTTCTTGTCCCTTGAGCTGGTTGATGGCAAGGTGAGGCTGACTGTYGATCTCGGTTCAGGACCTCTTGCCCTTACAACAGAAAATCGCTACAACAATGGAACGTGGTATAAAATCTCATTCAATCGAAATAAGAAGCAAGGTAAGCTACAGACTGAAAAATCCAACTGTCTGCACATTTACAAATACAAATATCTAAGATGGCTGCAGGGAACATCACTGCAGCCAAATCTGATSGTTTCCAATGCGGTGTCTTTAGCAGCCATACCTATGGTACTTTGCTATTAGAGGAACCATGCTGTGAATCTTGTGCTTGGTTTAGCACATCTTATAGAGAGCAGGTGGTGAAGAAACTGCCAGACAAAAACATAACAATAGTTTTTAAAGACTGAACAATTTTTTTTCCCGAATATGTAAATCAGGGATCACATTTTCTGTTCTTCATTTTAGTATTACCTTGTGCAACAGTTTTTTGGGGGCTTGTGTTTGGGCAATAATCTGTATGTATGGCTAATAGCTATAACATATCCTCATACGTGTCTATTTTCCTGTAGAGTTCTCCAGATTTGGTTTTGGCAGAGAGGAGTGAATGAGATTAACAGAATAACTGGAAGTTCAATAAATTGGTTATTCTAAAAATAAGAAGATTGTGCATACATGTCCAAATCAATGAATACATTTTCCTTTATTACAGACATGACTGCCAAAAGAGAAGAATGTATATTCATGTTCTTCTCCAGAACTTTACTCTCTTTTCTTTGCAGGAATTTTGGCAGTCATGGATGCATATAACCTTAATTATAAAGAAACCAAGCAAGGAGAATCTCCTGGGGTTGCTTCAGACCTGAACCGTTCTGATAAGGACCCAATCTTCATTGGTGGGCTGCCAAGATCGAGGGCTCTGAGGTAAAGTGTCTTACTTTTGCACCTTTGCTAAGACKCTTGTAAGGTGAGGGAAAAACTTCTACAAACTCCACTGAAATTAGAGAAAATCAGTGAAATCTGAAGACTTGTTTATGGCCATGTATACCACAGAATTATCTGTCCTTTGACTTCAAACTCTCATATGCTGGTAGGTCTGATGCTGCAGTTCAGATCATGGATGAGTTTTTGTTTTCTCCCTCTGAGGGTGATTTCCACCACAGCAGTTGCCACAGCAGCACCCCCTGCTCTTTGGAGAAGCACTTGATCTCTCTCTGTGCAAGCCTTGGCTTTTCCAGAYGGCCTTTATGGGCAAAAGTGTGCTYAAGGGTGAAAGCTCTACTTCAGAATTCCTGTAATTCAGGAACTTGGAACAGAGGAGAAACAACTGTGAACAGATGAACAGAAAACACTGCAAATAGATATTTTATAGCATGTYTCCAGTTTATGGGGGTTGTTTGTATTGCACATCCCATGCTGAATTTGCAGAGTCACATTTCTTCCACTGGCTTCACTGTGAAAGGATAAATATGGCAAGAGAAAATCTAATTAAACTTTCTGCATGCTCTTGACAATAAGGTAAATTCTAGTACATTATTGGTCTCTGCACAGTTATTACAGAGTGCAGACTTGTTAATCTTAGGTGGCATACCAGYCTGTAAGGGATTATGGCAGGACAGCATTAGATTTTTCAGATTTAAACCATGAAGCAAATTAGGCATCCTCCAGACTTGAAAAATGAGAAATGAATACTGCGTAGTAGACAGCTACASTTACCCTTTCACACAATCCATTATATTTCAGCTGAAGATTCCTTAAAGTTTTGGGAAATGACCTGACCTGACAACACAGCATTACACACTTGTATGTTTTCATTTGGCCTTTCATTATCTGACTCTTTTTAAGACCAGATTTAGTATCTGCTAAGAGTAAAACTTTAACTACATCTCATTTGACTTGTACCAGACTGCATTCTGTAAGACAGATTTCTTTTTTGCTTGTTGAAGACAACTTAATCTTTTCTCCCAGGAGATTTCAAGTACTACTCCTCRAAAATAAAGTCCTTGTTTTGTGTTTCAGGAAAGGTCTTAATAGTAGAACATATGTGGGATGCATCAAGAATCTGGAAATATCTCGTTCTACCTTTGACTTRCTTAGAAATTCATATGGAGTAAGAAAAGGTTGCATTTTGGAGGTAGGAGACTTCAARGTTTTGTGACCTGATCTTTATTTTTACATAATAGTGGTGTTTATAGTGAGTTGAATTGGCTGTATCTTTAAAAATTCTAAGATAATCTGATCTAGATTTGATTTTTTTTTTCTGACCGTACACTGTGTCAAGCCAAATTCAGTAATTATTTCTGTTTTTCATAGCCTATTCACAGTGTGAGCATCATGAACAACGGATATATTGAGTTGGTACCTAAGTCCTTAAGCCCAGAGTCAGAACTGATGGCAACTTTTGCTACAAAGAACAGCAGTGGCATCATTCTTGCTGGACTCAGCAGGGGACTGGAAAAGCGACGACGAAGACAAGCACACTTGGCAAGTACTGAAAGCAAAGAATTTTTGGGAATTATTTTTGTCATTTTTACTTTGTAAAATCAAATCAGGTTGCTGTTGTATATCTGGTGGACAGTTGGAGCTTCTAGAATCCAAAGACAAAATTTYACTGTTTCCTGTCTCTAAGAGAAGGAGAGTTATCATGACCAGRGAAATTTCCAGCTTTTGTATTTGCTGTTAGAAGGCTTTGTACTCTGAGAGGTACCAATACAATTCCTACTAGGCTTTGAGTTTCATTAAAAATTTTACAAGATTGGAGGTAAATTTTTCCCACATATGTTCATTTTAAACACTAAATGAGTGTCTGAAAATTGAGCCTACAGTTAAAAACGAATCCTCATTAAATCCACAGCCCTTCTTTTCCATCATGCTGATCGATGGCCACCTTGCAGTGCAYGTTAACACTGGAGATAGAGCAAGTACAAGGAAAGTAGTTCTTCAGTCTGCTAATGGAACATACAGTGATGGACAAGAACATTCTGTCATCCTGATTCGGAATAAGAGGTACCTGTGACTGCAAAGAGTCCTCCTACCTGTTTAATTATTGTATGTTGTTGCCAGTTCACTGCACTCTCTGAGGAATTGCCTTTCTGGCTTGTTAGGTGGAATAATCAGGGCTGTGTTGTTGTGCTGTCAATGCAGATGTTCTGATTTGCATGGTAATTGTGTACAGCACACAGCYACTGATGGAGGTGTAGCTAAAAGCTCTCAAAGTCTCTAGACACCTTGGGGCTCTTGGGTATGAGCATACTAAATAGTATTAGAAAAAAAAAACACTACAAGCTATCAAAATAATTTAGAAAGATACTTGACAAAACTTTACATATTAAAATTCATCTAAAGAAGAAGGATTTCTAGTTTTAAGACATTGAAAGGATTATCAAAGGGAAGGAATCTTTATTTATTAGAAGAGGATGTTTTTGATGCTGATAGGAATGCTTTTTATCTGAAAATGACTAAGACCTTGTTGAATGTTTTCCCTACTTTATCTTTTTCAGGATCATAACAGTACAGGTGGATGAAAGTAAACCTGCAGAACTGAGGCTTGGTTCAGCAGCAGAAATGAGCCCCATYAATATTTCCAACTTCTATGCTGGTGGCATTCCAGCAGGAGAGGGCATCTTAGGGCTGAAAATGGCTGGCTCCTTTCATGGCTGTATCAGCAATCTTATTTTTAACAAGGAGTAAGTCAGAAGGGTAACTGCCTTTTTTTGGGAAATATAGTAATTGTTAAACATAGTTTGTGATCTTTTGCATGACATTTCCTTTTGCCTGGTTTTTCACATGAGACAAGCATGATACTCATGATCTGGGTATTGTAACAGGCAGAAAATGCAAATTACCAGCTATATTTCTAAATAGCATTAAGAATGTCTTTAATGTTTGTAGAGATGCTGCAAAGCCCACAACATTTTCTACTATAATTCCATCTGCAGTGACAGACAGAATGGTTTTCCAAAGATATTGTAGATTCATATTGTTCTTTGCCACAGATTATTTGCCGCTTCTTAGTCTGTTTGTCACAGATGCCACTTCTTTTCTTTTCTCCTGGTACTACTGAAAGACCTTGTAAAATATTCTCCTGCTCAGGAAATGTAGGGATTGGGCATTGCACCTCTTAAAATGTAATTTTTTTCCAAATACAGGTTTTTATATTTCACCACTTCCATGAAGTATGAGCATGTGGATATGGACAGCTGCTTTCTGTCAGAGAAGCCTAAACCAGCTATAGAGCCACGAGACACTGAGATTCAACATGAACTACAGGCTTTACCAGTTCCCCTGAGACCTCTCACAGACACAAAAAAAGTATGTATTGCAGCAGAGCTCTGTTGGCACCTCTTTTGTCCTTTCTTCATGGAGAATTATCAGATTACAGACTGTGTATATTTGCTTCTTCTGTGGTTCAAGGAGAGAATGGTTCAATGGATGTGGATTTGAAATTATTATTCCCTACAGAAAAACAGATACTAACCTTTGTAGCAGCCTGTTGGCCATTTGGAATGGAAATGTAGTTAGATTTATCATTGTTCAGGCAGCAACAACAAAAAAAAAAAAGGAAAAGTGGAATGATAATCTCCCAACAGAAGGACTTGACAGTAACTATTATCTTTACTGTATTCCTGCCAAAGGGACTCTGTGCTGAGATTTGCGTGAGCAGCGCAGTTCTGCATTCACATTTTCCTGGTCACACACATGCAGTCTCTGCTCTGTGTTAAAGAGGAGGCACAAACCACTCGAGAGACACTCAGAGTCTGAATGCAGCTTGCATGGCACCTGTTTCCTCTCACACAGTCCCTGCTCCCAGGAGAGAAGGCAGCATTACTTCTCTCCTCCAGCAGCTGCACATCTTTGTAATGAAGGGTTTCCAAAGCATCCTGAAACCATTTTCCTGTGGCAGCAGAAAGCAAGATTTTATATATTTGATTTTATTAAAAAGCAAGATTTCATGCACACCATCATGACTATAAAAAGAAATAAGTTGCCCTTTTAGAGCTAAAGTATAGCTTTGACTCAAACTCTGTTACTCAGCTCTCCATACCCCAAATCATAACAAAAATATGGGTCCTCATTAAATGGAAAAACATTTCTACTAAATCTATAAGATTTTCACACTGAAATTGTACTTCCAGCATTTGTTATCAAAAGGGCTATCAATTAAGACAAATAATGAATTGACTGTATCTCAAACTACAAAYATTTTTCAGCAGGAAAGGCCAGTGCTGTCTATGAGATGTAGCTTAGTCACCAGAACAAGTTCTTTTTGAGCCTGAAGATAGGTTGGAATTATTCTGAGTTTAGTTTATTGACGTTGCTGTATACTTTGTGGCTCAATTTTGCCTCTTGCAAAGCTCTATGCAGGCACATTGYCACTTAATAGTTACTGGACAGCCCCTAATACTATTCTCCTTAACAAAGTCATTTCATTAACAGGTATTTTGTGCAAAAGATGAGCTGCCTGATCACGTTCAAGGTGCCCATCAGTTTGGACTTGCCAAAGGCAGCCACTTGACACTGCTCTTCAATCAGACTGCTGTCAGGAAGAAGTGAGTATGTCCTGAATTACACATGCACACGGTTTTATTTTGTATTGAGCTACAAGAAGAGCAGGGATGGTTTTCATGATTGATCACTGCATTGCCAGCTTTGAACATGGCCCTCACTTCAGGTTTCTGTGGGCTCCTCATAGAAGAAAGTATCACATCCCAGGTTAGTGATCATGAGTTTAGTAACCCATGGTCAGGGTTCTATGTTTTTTCCTCTCAGACTTAAGAGTCTCACTGTACCTTCTGTAAGTATTTTGATCTCTGTTTTTTCACATATAGAGCTCACATCTGGTCCCTGTTCCTTTGTCTGATGCAKGAGACATCTCACCTCTCCTCTCTGTTTCCTTCAAGTGCACCCTCCGTGTTCAAAGGTGCACTTGAAGGAGACAAGACTACTGAGAAGAATCATTTTGTTGAGATTTAATGTGTGATAGCCTCTCTGCCTCTTTTAGCTGCCTGAGAGGCTCCCAAGCAAGGTCCTGACACACAGCCTGCAAGTCACTTTTATTTGCTTCTTCCTACTCAGGAAGTCTCCACAGGCATTGAGAAAAGAGTGTTTTTTCCTTCCAGCCCTTTTGTAACAGCTGCTGAGCAAAGGGCTTTGCAGGAGGTTGATGCCTTGTAGTCAGAACCTGGTGCCTCCATAACCAATGGCTCRTTCATCTCCTCTCCCTTTTAAGCCTCCCTCTGTTCTCAGTCTGCCCATTATCCCAGCAAGCCTGGCTAATAGTAATGGATGCCACAAAGTGCTCCTGGAATGGGTTCCTTTCTTGGGGCCTGCAGTCACAAACAGCTGAGCTTGTCCCTCCTAAGGTCCAGCTCACTCCTGACAAGCACTTTTTCTGTCTCTGACAGGTACAGCACTGATTGCCATTATGAGATGCMTTATAAGTCATGCTTTCTTAGAATCAACACAAATTCTACTTTTCTGACCTTTGTAATAATAAATCTCCTTTCATAATAATAAATTGGTTCAGGCTGYTCTCTGTGTCCAGAAAAGCTTTTCATCACTGTGAAAAAAATACCTTTCAGTAACATTGAATTTTTATTGTCTAGACTTTCCATCCAGCTGAATCTCAGGACCTTTGCCTCCAGCGGCCTGATTTACTACATGGCCCACCAAAACCARGTTGATTATGCAGCCCTGCAGCTTTATGGGGGACAGCTCCATTTCTCATTTGATTTAGGCAAAGGAAAAGCAGTAGCTCTTCACCCTGCTGTTATCAGTGATGGAAAATGGCATACGGTAGGTAGTCGCCAATCTTGTGCTCCCTTTTCCCTGGTATGGATTTTCTCTGCCTTTTCTGTGTTGCAAAAGCAAACTGGTTCTAAGCCAATCACGAAATCATTCAGAAAACTTGTATTTGATTTTTTTTTCCTTTTAAAACTGTCAGTAATTGTTCTTCAAATCCATCTTCCAACTACTGTCAAGTGTCTCAAACTCTTTGGTAATTAAATAGCTCACCAACTGTATAGTGATGGTCATCTTCACCAGAGAAGGACCTAACAAAGAGGTGTAAAAAATCTGACTTTTTCCACAGAGAGCTTTCAATGCATTATGTCACCAAAACCTGCACTTCAGTGTGTGACAGGGTGACAGAGATTTGTGGGTGCACAGTTTCTCTTTTCTCCCACTTGCTGCTTGTTTCCTGAGCATGTCATAGCAGCTAGTGGTAGCAGGGAAGCACTGTCTTTCCTTTCCATGGTTGAGGCAACATGAGAAGGGGGGATATTTAAAATGAATGGAGGCTGGAGGGGGAGGACTTGAGTTTGAGGAGTTTGAGGAGAAATTATGGCTCCAGGTTGGAGGTGTCACAAAACACTCAARGCCTTCTGCACAAAGATTGTGTCAGTCTCTGTTGGGCCAGTTCCTCTGAGCAACCCACCTGCTACTGGCTCTGGCTTTCTGTGTGAGCAGTGACTGTGATGTTTGCATGACTTTTACAAGTAACTCTGACAACAACACTTTTCCTAAAGGCAGGTGAGGATGACAGCATTCATCCTGCTGAGCTTCTCTTCCCTTAAGGTGAAGCCTTAACTCTAGGAAGCGGCTTCTGTGGGACAGAGTGATTGATGACACAAAGCTGCCAGCTCTTCTAGTTGCCTTGGGAATCAGCAGAGTTATTTTTGCTTTTCATAAAAAATCAGCAGAAGAAAAAATAGCAAAAGTAGCTTGAAGAAAGCAAATGTGAACTTTTGTCAGAGATATCACAGTTAAGCTCTGCTGCCTAACCTGAAAGGAAGAATGCTCCAGGACTTACAGCTGCACGTTTAAAATTAAATATACTCCCATAAAACTCATACTGACACTATCCACATTTTAAGAGATGAACAGCTTCCATACAAAAGYTGACTTATCTTTACTGCCCAGGACATAAAAGCACCAGGTTCAGCCTTCTTCAGAGATTAAGGCTGAGTCACACCACTTCCCGGCTGGAGGTGATCATTGCAGTCCCTCTGCAATCAATTTAAACTAATAAGCATTTCTACTGAAACAAGCACCACTACTTTTCATTCTCTGCCCTCTGCTCTGCCCTCTGCCCTCTTCTCTGCCCTCATACCACCCTGCTTTTCCCCTTTATCCCCTTACCAGCCCAAATCTTCCTGAAACTTCATGTTGAAGTCATGATTCTGAGTGGGACCAAAAGTAAAGAGGGAAGAATAAATGCCTAGCTAATTTCAAATAAAGCTCCTCAGCCACATGTGAGTAATTGCTTTAGGGCAAGGAGGGCATAGGGAGRTAAGTGAACAAGATGGGCAGAACTGGAAAGCTTTTTGATCATAACAAATGTAGCACTGCCCATCACAAAATGACAAAATAAGAGTATGAGCTTCAGAGAGCTGAGATGGCTCAGCTGTTGGGCAGCACAGTAATTGCAGCCCAGCACAGAATGCCTGTCTTCAAATTTAGTGATGTAGCCATATCCTAAGCGATAAACTGGTGATTTAAAGAAATGATAAAACACTGGAAACCTTAGGCAGGACAATAYGAAATCATTGTGAGCCCTTGGGAAGGCAAGGAAGCTGTTTAACTGCCCAGCTTCATTTGAAAATGGTCTCAGCCTCAGGAAGAATTTCAAGAGGGTKCCTCAGAACAGAATGTCAGCAATTGAACCACTAAACAATTGCCTTGCTTATTTCTGTGGCAAATGATGAGTAGGTAACCAATTTAGCTTACTCATTTATGTTTGCATGATTTCCTTTTTTTTTCCAGGTGAAGACAGAGTTTGTTAAAAGAAAAGGCACAATCATTGTGGATGGACAGGAATTGGTGACAGTCAATGCTCTGGGAGATGGCAGCACCTTGGATGTGGAAGGGAAGCTCTATTTGGGAGGACTCCCCTTAGACTACGTGCCAAAGAATCTTGGGAATGTAAGAAGATTTGGGGGAGTGGGAGAGTGTCCTTCTGGCATTTTGCAAGAGTAGAATAAGCACAGTGCAGCAAACCTGTGTAATTCTGCATCCTATTTCTGACAGGCAAAAAAGCAGCATTTAGGGAAAGAAGCAACGAGGAAAGTAATGRCCCTTTACCAGATAAATCTTTCTAGCTTTCTATGGCTTAATGACTCCAGCTACAGCTTGTATCCTTGTGTCTTAGTAATAGCCCTTAACAGAGTTTTTTCATTCTGTCTCTCTGTTAAAAATGGATAAAGAATATAAATTCCTGTCTTTCACAGTGTAAGGTAAAAACATGACCTACAATCTCAGACATTTTAGTAGGTGAGCCCTATTGCATTCAAACAGAAATTCGGTGCCTTCAATAYCTCTGAAAGTCTGGGTTTAGCTTTCTTTAAAGCATACATTTTATGCATGCTTTTAGAGGGTAGGTTTTTTTCACGCTCCTCCTTGTGCAGCCCATTATTTAAGTGAGGATTCCAGTGATGATGATAATATTTCTCATTGTGTTAAAGAATATCCTGAGTTGGAAGTGTTCCACAAGGATCATTGWGTCCAACTCCTGGYCCYGCACAGGACAYCTCAAGAGTCACCCCATGTGCCTGAGRGCACTGTCCAAACACACCCTGGCACTGTCAGGCTGGTGCTGTGACCACTTCCCTGGGGAGCCAGTGCCCAGACACTCTCTGGAGTAGTTCAGATGAAGCTTTTTGATGAAGAGATCTTGCAAAATGCCATACATCATCTTGATTTACTCATTTGCTGAAGCATGTTTGGAAYATTTTTAACCATTGGGCGTTTGGAATATTTTTAACCCTGCTCACAGTCAAGCAAATACAATCCTTTCTGTATATTATATACAGTGTATACTCTGCTTTTAAACTGTGTGGTTTTGACTCTTATGCATTATGTAACTTACATAATTACATGTAATAATACAAATTYAATTATGTAAATATTTTCGATTCTGCTGTGTTTTCTTCAGATACTGTTTTATCTATAATAACATGTGGTGAATCACTAAGAGAGCATCGCAGTGGTTTATACTGAACATTATCTCTTATATTTCCATATGCTTAGGTTACTCACAGTATTCCTGCCTGCATTGGCAGCATGACAATGAATAGCAAAAAACTGGACAACGAGACTCCTGTCTCCATCTTTGGTGTGAATAAATGCTATGAAACGGTGCAGGAYGGGACTTTCTTTGATGGAAGTGGCTTTGCTGCTCTTGGTAAGTGTCACTRAATGAAAACAGTACCTTAGTGAATTAATGTTAATGAAAACATACTCCTTTTAGGGCTTACTGGAGCTGTGTGTAATTAACTGACTCCTCACACAGTGAGTGTGTGCCCTGCATATGGATTTCTGAGTCCCTTTACTCTATACATCCAAAAGTGGTCATTTCTGCAAAGGGCTGTCTTAAACAAATAAAAGAGCTAATGATTTTAGCACTGGAAAGGAAATGAACTACATCTTTCTTCAGCTAAGAGTATCCATGTTCATGATGTTAAAGTCTGTTAAAGGATATGGAGACAAAAGACCCGTGAAATAACGTGAAGGATTACATTTGTGTTYTCTACTGTCTCTTACAAATGAGATAGAATGGATTAAATCTGAATTAATGAAAAATAACATATTTGGGAAATTTATCTTTTCCAGTAGAAAATGTGTATTATGAGTTTGGAAAGCTTCTTTTCCAGAGGTTTTGCAAGGTCATATTCCAGGACCATAATTAACAAGCTTTTTACACCTTTTAATGACTATGTATGTATTTTACTTCGTACTGTGGGTTGCAAGTCTTCTGCTAGAAGCTTCTAACTTCTTTTCAGTCAGAGAAGGCTACAAAGTGCGGTCTGACGTGAACATCAGCCTGGAGTTCCGTACGACGGCGGCGCACGGGGTTCTTCTCGGGGTCAGCAGTGCCAAGGTCGATGCCATTGGACTGGAGATTGTACATGGCAAGGTAGACTGCCCTGTGCAGACACATGCATTTCACAAGGCTTGTTTGAAACTGGGAGGCTAAAGCTCTTGGAATGCATGAAATACACACCAGTGAAGTGTGATGGAGGCAACTTCCCACAAAATGAATATGRGACTTTCAGTCTCAAGGTTTCTCTTTGCCATCAAATGATGAAATGTGTGATTAGCAGAAGTTACTGGAACTTTCTGGATTTTTAATTAGTGTAATTTATGATTGCATGCAGCCACTCTGACCTACTGTACTACATACCTTGTGTGTAGTCCAAAGATATATCTCTTTTATAGCTTAATACTTTTTCTGCCATAAAGCTATCCTTGTCCTTGAGAAAAACATTGCATATACAATACACAATGTTTTGTAACCTCTTCTTCAATATTCATGAGCAATTAACTCACTCTCTACTTCTACTGACCATTATGCTCCATCCTTTTAACAATCAATACATAGTTCTTCAGTCATCTCTTGCATAAAAAATGTACACTTGATTGCTCTTAAGTATTTGTTTTTGCAGAAATAGCTCATTTTTTATTCAAAGCTTCCTCGCTAGAGACAGTGTTAAATATCACTGCTTCTGTGGGACATACTTTCCCAGTTAATACTTATGTATTAATCCTCACCACAAAGTTGAGGAAATGTCTACTGCTTTGAAAAATAAATACATGAAAAAAAATCAATACATTTATTGGCAATGACAAGTGCTTTTAAGCCAYTTTTTTTCTCTTCCGTTAGATACACTGAATCTTCTTTCAGATCTGAAGTTTCGGGTTCTGTGAAAAATATCTTGATTTGTAGTTGCAAGAAATACAATTTGAAGTGTGTCAGTGGACCATTGCATAGGTAGATCTAAGTCTTTAGATTAAAAAAAAAAAGATTCTTTTATAAGAATCTACTCTATCCATCAAAGTAAACATTAACCTTGCATATTGCCAAACATTTAGAACGGAAATCTCTGGACCAGCATGATTGTGCTTTTATCTAGGCWAATTAGTTCATGTATTTATACTTTATATCTTTGTTGGCATCTGGCTGTTTGTACAGGTTTTATTCCACGTCAACAATGGAGCTGGCAGAATCACTGCTGCATACGAACCAAGAGGCACAAAGAGTTTGTGTGATGGGAAATGGCACAAGCTTCAAGCAAACAAAAGCAAACATCGCATTTCGCTGATAATTGATGGGCATTCGGTTCACACTGATAATCCCTACATCCACTCAACATCTGCAGACACCAACAATCCCATTTATGTTGGAGGTTATCCTGGTGRGTACAATAATATTTCCCTTCCCTTCTGTCCCTCCTGCACCCACTCTCACAAGAGTGACTCCTAATGCATGCTTCCTTTTGATTTGCCAAGGGAGTTTGTCACTTTGCACAGCTCAGCTGTTGTTTCATATTCTGCAAGTTTCTATTCTAACTTCAATWACACCCATGAAGAGTGGCTTTCTCCTCTGTTTTTTCCTCTCATCTTCCCTTGTCCCCTGGGAAGAACTGTTTCTGCAGACTCTGCCAAGTCATTGCAGTGCATGGGTTCTGCCTGCAGGCAGCAGTGACTGTTCATGTTGGGATGTCCCGGTTCATCCAAACATGAATGGAGCTTGGTGCTCCTCGGATGTTGGTCGATCTCTCATTTCAGAGGGAGGAGAAGTTTAATAACCTGGATCTTTGTATATTTTCAGTTTGGTGGAAAGACATTTTACATATTTCATGTTTGTTTTTCAGCTGATGTGAAGCAAAACTGCCTCACAAGCAAGAGCTCATTCCGTGGCTGTTTGAGGAACCTTGTTTTGACCAAGGGCCAACATACAGAATTGTTTGACTTTAGCAGAGCTTTTGACCTGCGTGGAGTATTTCCTCATTCCTGCCCTGGGGCTGAGCACTGAGCTGTAGCAAAGCCCGTCTGGACTGAAAGAGGGTTTATTTTTTTKGTTAATCTGTTGTTTTGCATTCTCATTTCGTAATGAAAAGAGGAACTGGTAAGAACCTGCATCTCTTTGATTTTTCTGGTTGTTTTCCAACTCAGGTCATTTATTTTTTTTTAATCAGAAGCTCTATGTCTGCATTTTAACAAAGTGGTTTTAAACAACAAATACCTCTACAACTATTTTAATGGCATTAATTGGATATTTTTCTTTTGGGAATTTTTATTAATCAGTGTTTACAGTATGTTTTCTTTTGATTACTTGACAGTATTTCATTTTATTGTRTGTTGGCTGTTTTGTAAGAAGGTAATAATTTTGGACCACATAATAAAACTACAATAAACTGCATTATTTCATGTAGTTCAGTTGTCCATGTATTTTAGTTAGAAGATAAAGAGCTGAAAGGCTAAAAAATTACAAGTATGCCCATTGCAGAGAGGTTGGAACTATATAATCTTTAAGACTTCGACCAATCCAGGCCATTATGATTCTGATTCTATGAACTCTAAGTGGACATAGTCCAGCAGAGGGAGCAGGAGGCTGACTAAAGGCATAATTTTGAAGGTCTCRGATTCGGAGTTTAATGAATAAAGTTTCCTTAGTTATGCTTCATAGTGCAGCTCCAGTTCCTTTTCCTTCTGCCTTAATACCCATAATAATTCTGACCCCTATTATAGATRCATTGTCTGGAAGAATTATGTTCCTGTTTATGCTTTCATTGAATCAGCTTCAGGAGAAGCAGCAGCTCTTCAGCACAGAGATGCCTATAAAATGATGTGCTGCTGAATAAACAATTTGGGTCTTCTTTGGGAAAAACGATGTATTTTGGCAATGAGAACTAATGCATCATTTTTTGGAAAACAATATTTCTTCCATGACACAGGGAGGTGATTTTAAGGCCAGTCTGTAGTTGTATCTTTGTCTTTTCTTACTGTATCTGCCTTTTGTTTCTRAAATGAATCTTCCAGTAGTTGCTGTTGAGCCAGATTTGGGGGACATGTGCCCAGTCKGAATCAAATAAGGACATCCATTCAATACTGGCCAGATCACTGAGCAGCGACAAAATTGTCTCATACTTTTATTATGTGTCTGTAATAAACACAGTTCTTTGCAAGAACTTACTTTCATCTCCTTCTTTTTTATCTGTTTGAATTGCCAGTATTTTTGTTTGYTCCTCACAATTTTATTTGGCTGTTWTTATGCATTTGTAGAATTTATTTCGTTTTTCTTTATGTACTTCATACTAGTTTGAAAAGGCTGAAATGAAACCYCGAAGTGGTTTGCCATGGCTTTCAATGATGCAGGATTCCAGGCAGTGTCATTTTGTGCATTGCATCGAGGTAGTCCAAGAGAAGAGCTCCTGGAGCAAAGAGCTCTCTCCTCTTCAGCAAGGGTGGCAGAACATGGTCCTCTGTTCAGCTGTTCAGGTGCTGTAACAACACAGTTGCTTTTAAAAACAGTTACACCACTGCTTTTTGTAGTTTCTGCCCCCTGCTTCTAYCCAAAACACGCGTGCTTAGATTTGAAGAGCTGGCTTTGTTGGTATTGTTTTTATTTTTGACAYGGATACAATACAATGGACACACTCTGCTGTACAAATACACTAACGTGTTGGCGTACTTCAACAAAACACACAACATAATGAGGATTGGAAGGGAAACGTACATACAAACACTTTGCTTTCAYCAGTGGCATTGTATWATTTTCCAGAGAAAGACACACATGAATAGAAACCCATTGAAAAATAAAATTTAAACACAGTGTGTTTGTATTCATTATCTGTTAACCCCAACATCTGATCTCACAAGGTTCACATTAAAAGCATTATTTAGGCAACATGGTTTGGATAAAATTTCATCCATATCCCAAAATACGTATTTTACTAGTTGTTTTTTTTTTTTTTGTAATTTCAAATCTTGCCTCATACAAAAAGAAATACATTGTCAGTGTTAATGTGAAACTGATAATAGATTAAGTAGTAAACCTCTAGGCCAAAACATTTTTCCTGGAAAATGCAGAGTGAGGTAGTTAATATGATACACGGACACAGACACATTTGCACACACACACACTTTCTAATGACATTAGCTGAATACACAGGTTAAAGCATTCCAGTCCATTTTTTACAATACTCTCTCTCTATGTGTTGGTATGCAAAATGCTGTATTTGTAGAACCATGGAGTATRTAAATGCTTGAGGCATCTTTGGAGTTTCAATAAATTTCTCCCTGCTTGCTACCACTTTCTTAACAATAGCTTTCCATGTATGTTACTTTTGGTTAGGTGACAGTCCTCTAGCAACTTAGTTTTGACTTCAGCCTCTGTTAGGAGGAACAAAATTCCTCATGCCTCCATCAGCATCTTGAAATATAAGGCCTAAAGTTGAAGCCTCGTATTTCAAAATGTCATTGAGGTTGTTCCATTTGTCTGCTGCATATTAAATCAAGTTAGTGTACCAAAACAATGACAAACAACTTAATGTGGAACGGTATTAACCACCACACGTGGGTCATTAGGGTATTTGTATCAAAAACGGATTTTGACATTCTGTTTCAGAGACAAGAGGTATTTGGTATTTGGCCATGCTGTGGTCCTCTGGGCACTCTATGCAAAAAGTGGTTCATCTGCTAATRTGCATGTCTTAAAAACTTATAGCARTTCTAGCATAAAACAAGTGCTCACAGGGTGGATTTTATTACATCATATTTGACTTTCCTAAGTTGTAAATTGGTAAAAGCCTTCCAAAACCCCCCTGTGCGGAACACAGGGAGATCTGTTTCAGAAATAATATTGATGAGGTCCAGGAGATGCTGAGCTAGTTAACAGCGTGAACACAGAGCTGTTCTGTCCTTTCCCTCACACAGCCATTGARAACACAATGAAGTGAGTGGGCAAGATGGAGGAGGTCAATGTATTTGTCTGAAAGTATTGTAGAAAATTAGTTCATTTGCTATGACATTTCAGATAATTTTCTTAATGTTTAGGCATTCTGTCTAGTCACAGAACCCCTTTTAGTTGGCTACAGATACAACGATGCTTAGCATTTAAATGATTCTCTTTGTATTCAAAGCACTTCCCACATAAAAAAAAAAAACCCTTTGCTGAGTTTGTTCTTCCCAGATGGATTTTATAACTCCTGATCTGCTCAGGGAATTGTCTGGCTGCATCTGGGAGTAGGATTTAACCAATTCTCACGTTGCCTTTGTATGGAAGGTGCTGGTCCTGCTTCAGAGCTGACAGACAAGGGCCGCCTATGTAGAAAGAGCTGTCCATTGCCACAGAGGGAACTAAAGGGCATTGGGAGCAAAGCACATGACAAAACATTTATGCTCAGTCCTATAAACAAGCCACAGATCTACTATCTCTTGTGTACTTWAAATAAATAGTTGTCAAAATAAGGAGTGTATTTTATAATACAACTGTCTTGTTTTTTTTCTGGCTAAAATTATATCTCTTTTAGTATCGAGAAGAAAAAGGAAAAACAAGAAAAACAAGCAGGAAATTTGAAAATGTCACTGTTTTAAAGAAAATGAAAGGATAATGTTGCTGAATTTTTATCATTTTTTTTTTTATCAAGAAGATAAGAAAGAAGACAGGATCTGCCTTCCGTAGATATTATTGTTGCTGGTAGAGTTAYTGATTCAATGTTGATTTCTGTCACTGACCACTAACAATGGAAGTTAACTACTGGAGAATATGATTAACTTGCCACATTTTAGAGGCTCTGTTTTTCATTCAGATCCTCATTGCACARCTTCAGCAGAGCATCACAAGTCACAGGCTTTCTCTGCAGGACAGCCGACTTTACGTTCACCTGCAGGACTTGGTTCAGAATGCTTTTACATGTGATAAACAGAACTGCTGTCCCAACCCTGTGTCCAGATCAGGAACAAAAAGCATTGCTCAGCCTGGGGATGGATTCATTGTGCAKCATCATCATCTTATGATGGGGACATTGCAGTGCAATTGAAGACATTGGATCCCACTCTTTGCATATGACAAAGAGAAAAAAAATACTTGGGTCTTTTCCAGAGATTTGTGATTTCCCTACTCAAACCTCCTGTAGTTCAGCATAGCCCAAATTGAGATGATTAAGTGACGAACATTGCTTTCTCTTGTGACTAGCTCCAAGCCAGACATCCTATCTGACATTTCCACTGCAGCCCACTGTTCTCTTGTCAGCCTGTGTGTYTTCTTAGACTGCATGCCAGCTGCAATTTGCTGCGTGTTTGTAAAACCCCCAGCACAACTGGGCCTTGTTTGGATATGGTTTTAAAGACCTAATGCGTAAATTATTTCCCTTTTCTCATAGGAAGCTCTTTTTCTTCTCCATGCTGTATTATACAAGACCTGAACAAAGATCTCTGTTGTCGATGCAGCTGAAGAGTATAAAAATTGCTTACATATTAAAGCTAAAATAAACAAAATAAAAATAACTAGATTACAAACTATAATGTTTAACAAAAAAGGTGATGACTGTAAGTGGCACCATTAAARCATCTCATAGTCTGGCATAACACAGATTTAGAATTTTGAGAGTATCAAGTAACAGGCAGAGCTAGGGGCCTATGCCCCTAACCACGTAGCCTTTGTCTCCTGAAACTTGTGTGACAGGGGAAAGAAGARCATGGTTTGTGGCATTGTAACTGCACACAGGTAAGGGATCCAGACAAGATTTTGGAAGATTGTACAGCTGTCTGTAGTTCCTCCTCCTGCCTCCCTCCCCCAGTATCAGGTACTCATSAGGAGTGACTGAGAGCCGTAAGTGTTACAATAACACATTGTATGGGTTTACTTTCAGCAGAAAGGTTTGTTTTTTTTCACACAGCTATGTCTTGGCACTGCTGCATGTTGAGTCTTCCACGCCTGACAGACACCTYATCTTGTCCAATGTCTCTGTGGTGCTTCTGTATTAGGCTGTGGTTGGTAGTGTTTCATTCATCCTCTGACGCCTCTGGATTATTTCCACAAATCTGTGTTCTGACACCAGGTCAGGAAACGAACAACTCAAACGTGACAGTTTGTTTTCTGTGCACCGTACCTTGGTCTGCCCTCCTCACCTCCTGGGCCAACTGGCACAAGTGTGATCCATATGAAAGCATAACTAACGTGATATTTTTCTGATGGTTCGGAAGCTGGAATACCGAAAGTACTGTGTGCTGACCATCAGCTGGACAGTTCAGTAGGAAGGAATGATGTCCTGTAGCTACCATTTTGTTTTGTCTCTGCAAGAGCTGCTTGAAACAACAGACATCACTCTTGTCCATCGGCTTTTATCCAGTACGCTGCTGCCTTCTTCTTCAGCTGGCTTTTGGTTTTATCACCCATTCCGCCTGAGGATTTGCACGGTACACGTCTAACATGAACGCATCTGGATCCAAACAGTGCTGACCTGAAAAGGAAATTGTCAGCCGTGAATCATAGGATGTTTTGAGCACATAGGGAGTAGAGCTGCATTAAAATGTCTTTAAACATTTCTCTGACTGGCACACAGCAAGCCCAGTTTGGTGCGTCCATCCAGCTAACATCTTGCCTGGACACAGAGAGGGCATTTGGTAAATTTGCCAGTGATTTTAGTCTGTGAGAGTCATGAATTCACTTTCACTTCCAGGCAGGATGTGCATTACACTGAGTTATGGACAAGATATTTAGTTAAATGGTGAATATGGTTTCTTTAGAAGCATCAACAACACTGTTAGTGTGCTATAGTATGGGGGTTTTATTTCTGTGGATTTACTGAGCTGGAATTACAACTCTCTGACTTCTCTTCTACACTATTTTTAAATGCTGAAAAATAGCACTGTAAACAATGTGTTTCCATCCAGTAGGATCTTGTAAAGAAATGCAGGAACTGTATCAAGGTTTTTGGGAGTGGCCATTTGTTGGTTTAAAAAAAAAATCATCTGAACTCCTGTTTCATTAGCTGGTGATTGGGAAGTTGCGGCTGCCTTTGCCAGAACGAGGCATTTTGTGCCTCTTAGTTGAGTAATAAGGCAATAAATTCTAGAGTTAATTTGATTTGTTGGACTATATTGCATTTACATGGGGTAATGAAGTAATTTAACTGGTGAGGTTACTTTGCTGTGACACAAGATTATGACAAAATTTTTGTACAGTTACTTATAAGGTCACTGGGGTCTTAACGATTTTATTCAAGTGAAAGCAATATAAATGAATTAATGCATAATCAGTGGACTAAGGTACCCTGAAGGATCTAGGACTATAAAAATAAATTTAAATTAAGATGCAAATTAAATGTCCCAWTTTTTTGAAAGACCATGGTGGGAATATTTGYGATTGTTTCACAAGGCYTTTAGGATTTTTTTTCTGTTTTAGCATCAGTTGGTCATCCTGTTTAGACAGGCAAAACAAGTCACTAATCCAATTTAKTTTTGTGTATCATCAGTAATGAAGACTGATTCCTGATTGCTGCTGAAGTTAATCTTGCTGTTTTGTAATAACTTTACAGAAATTCTTTTGAGCTGAATCTAGAAGAAATAAGGAATAATCTAATCAGATAATTCACAACTGACTCCAACAGAGCATCCGGAATTCTGGTATGAACGGAGAAARAAGAGAGCCAGGATTGTGCAATATCAAATTAAAATCTGGTTTTTGACCTTTAGGCCTGAAACTTGTGGGGCAAGTCACTGTTGTTGTTATTGTAAGAAGTGTCACTGCACRAAACAGAAGAAGACAAAAGCCCTATTGCAAGGAATTTGCAATCAAAATAAAGCACATGGATTAGTATGAGTATAGAACACTGCAAATGCAGGGGCTGAATTCTCAATTCCCTGGGTTTTCATTTGCAGGAGGGTAGCACTCGGAGACAGTAAGAAAGAAAGAGGTCTCGGAAAAAGGCTTGACAGCAAGGTGGAATGTGCTTTCAAGAGGAAGACTAAGGATCTCTTAACTATGGAAAAATGCYCAATTACGAGAGTGAGAGAGGTAAGCAAAAGGTCAGATAAATCTGGCAAGACTGTAAGGAGAGCTGCTGAGATCGAGCTGTTGGGGTCAGTCTCTTCTGTGGGGTGCCCCTCCAGACATGCCAAAGTTGGGATAAATAATGACATTGATTTTAACAGCTTTTGGGCCAGGTTCCTTTCCTCCAAATGAACTGGAGGGTAGGAGAGGCCCAGCTSAGTAAAATAGCGCTATCCTGAGGTGTTTTAGGAGGTTAAGAACATTCAGAATTAGTTTTCAAAATTCAGACCTACCTATATTTCCTCCAATTTCATGTAAACTTTGGATCTGGCCCCTCACGTTCTGTGAAGATCCATGACTAGAATAGAAAAAAACCTTTCAGGTTATCTTTCTATTATAACCTTTCTTTTATAATCACTGCCTTATCACCCCCCATCTATGTTATGCTAAAATTTGGTGTTTTGTCCTCTGTGAACTGCCTTATCAAAACCAACAACTTCTACCAAATGGASCACTGCAGAATAATGAATCTGCTACAGAGACAGATTAATGCCTCACAGTTAATTAAAACTTCTCTATTGCTTATTTTATATTATTTATTCRAAGAACTGAATTATGTGGTAACATGGGAAGACTTTGCAGAAAACTTTCAGATACGATTTCCCATTTCCCATAACTGTTCATAATTATTATGTTACAGAAATAAAAACATTTTAGACTTATAGACAGATGTAAAATGATCCCTTTAGGTTCTCTATACAGCAAATCTATAAAATATGTTTAATGTACATTTTTAGTARTGGTGTAAGGGAGAGCAAATTGATTATAGGAAACAATTTTTAAGAAAAATAAAAAGATCAGTGGTTAAAATTTCATTGACCAACATAATCATAAATTAGCAATTTTGGATTAGAAAAAGAGTTCTTGTAACACAATGAATCTTTGAAGAGGGAACAATCTATTCATTTATAGCTCTGACATTGTTTTTCAGCAAAAACAAAATGTTCTGCTTTACCCACCTGTTTTCACAGTGGAATCGAGCCAGGATGTCTTTGGCTTTTGTTTGGCTGTTGAGTTGAATCGCCATAGAGACTTTTGAATGCAGCGGAGCATAAACTCTTATCACCCCCTCGGGTATGTCAGACTGCAAGTATGGAGGAAAAGTGACAGCTCCCTAAAATCAATATTCAATAGAGTGAGTCCAAGGCAAATATTGCTCTAGCTCCATTTGGAAGCSGTTCTGCAACCTCATTTGAGGTTGCTTGCAAAAATCGCTGTCCTGCATTCACTTGGTTATTCAAAAGACATTTACAGTCATACGAATGCAAACTTGTAGAACCAAATCAGATACAACACAAAGACACAAACTCTTTGGTAAGTATCACATAAATACAGGGTAAAGCCCTTGAACTGTAACTTTAACTTATTTCTGTTAACATTGGTCRGTGAACCAACTGCTTATTTAAAACCATAAAAATTATTAAGAGTATCTGTTCTTCCTTCTAAAGATGAAATTCTCCTGAGGCATAAAGATCCAGCTCTCTGTTTATGCTTCCTGTAGCTTCAACTAGATCGAAGAGTGTGTACAGTAAAACATTGAAGTACCATATGGTTTCTGTTAATTTGAAATTTGACCTTGTGTAGGGTTCAAATGATCATCTATGAAGTTTATGCRCTCTTCCATGATTAACGGTGGATAAGTCAATTAGCAAGGTTTGCATTCCAGTTCTAATCCAGTTAATACCATGCTGACCAGAACACAATAGTCTCTCCAGTCTCTGTCTCTGCGTAATTTAGAACATCTGAGACCTGGGGGTTGCGTTAAGTGCTCTCAACATTAAACTCAGTTATCCAAACAGAGTTTGCCACCAATTTACCCTTCTTATTTCAGCTCCTTGCCATGGCTACCCTCATTTTTATTAGATGTAAAGCCAATTACTCCGATCAATGGACTTGCCTTCCCGAAGGTGCAATGACTGCAGTAATTGACTCTCCTCAGAGAAGGAGTCTATCCATGTTCACCCCAGGCTGAATTTAACTTTGTAACACAGTAGCTGGCACTGCCATTTTAAACAAATATCTCTGTCTCCATCTGCAGCACCAATGTGTGTCTTACCCTACCTAAAATATTTCAGTCAGTGCTGGCAAATTCTTGAGAAAGGTGAATTAAAATAGATTCACCATTCATACATAATATTTATTTTTTCTACTTTTTTCTCCATACATTACCTTCTGCATTTTCCCTCTTGGGTGTATCATGTGTCTCATTCTCTATTTCTTATAACCTTGTGTTATCATTCCTTCCAAATCTGTCTTGTCTTTTGCTCTTCAGGACTGTTCTTTAACAACTATGGAGTCTTTTACCATTTCCTTGATTACTTTTCTTTACAATTCACCAGTCATCATTCTTTTAAACATTAATGGAATACTCTAAATACTGTATCTCCAGGTAATTTAAGGAAATTACTGCATGGAAATACATGTAAATTGCTATAGGTACTGTGTATGTTGTGCATAGAGATATGACACGCCTTGTTGCCCAAGCTGTCTGTTGCACCTAATTTGTAATAATTTTAGTTGTCTATCAAAGCAGCATACCTCACCWAAGTGCCCAACCTCTCTTTTTAGGCAGTAGAGAAAGGTTGGTGGCTTTAGGACTGTCAAAGAAAARTTTTTCTATCAGATTTTCATAAGTCCTAATCCAATTTAGTTTTGTGTATCATCAGTAATGAAGACTGATTCCTGATTTCTGCTGAAGTTAGTCTTGCTGGAGCCTTGGAAATCCTCAAAAGTATTTTCCACCTCTCCCCTGTGACTATAAAGGGAATAACAACACAATCTACTTCATAGGGCATTTAACRTTCAGACCCAGTTTAGGTGTCTATGGCAGGCAAACTGAATTTTCTCTCTGCTTAGGAAGTTAGTGCAAAGCTGAAACACTGAAGCTTGCAAGTAGACTATCAAGTGGCCTGTACCAGGCATGGCTAAATACAATTAATCCTAATATGGATCATCCTACTACTCGGCTTCAGATCCATGCACTTGTTGAATATCTACAAATAATTGCTGTCAGGGACAGTSCACATATAACCATTTTCTTATAAAACAGGTTAAAAACCAGCATGTGTTTGTAAACAGCTTGCAGCTTTGGCTGCTGGAAATCATTCTGTCTTCCTCACCTTTTAATCATTCACAAAGCTTTGTCCTATCAGGGTGTTTGACTGGGAAGCACACCTTTAAGATAACTTTCAAACCCAGATTATTTTGCATGACAAAATTTCCTCCCTACACCCAGAATCTTTCATGAGATAAAGGAGGGAGGCTGTTTAAAGCTACCCTTGAAAAATGTATCTTTTTATCACACCTCTGGTCKTTCAGGTCTCTCCCGTTCCATGGTCTTTCTCCTCAAAAGCTTTCTCACTCCTTTGTCRAACATCAGTTGTCTCTTGCTGTTGTTCATTGCTGCCTCATTCATTTTTCTCACTTGGGAAATCAGGAATGATGGGACCTAAAGGGAGGAAATCAGAGCTGAGAATGTACAATAATTTTCCCCCAGTGTGCTGAGTCCAAATTTTAGGCAGTGGAAAATCTGTTTATTCCTAGAAGATGCATGCAATCAGTAGCTTCCTCTAACAACCTACAGTTATTCCTTTGCTGAAACTGTAAATCATCTYTCATGCCGTAAGAAACTTTATGGTGATGTTTGCAGCTGCAGGAACTTTATTATGAGGTAATTTTTGCAATGCCCATCATACCCCTACTCTGCTACGAGGAAACAAGCTGAGACTGTCAATATCTTCATGTCAAACTTCAGAAGCCAASAAGTARTACRTACAGGACACAYCTCTGGCCCATTTTATTGTGGGCTRCACTTTAAACAGACATTTAATCTCAATCTAGTTTAGACATATCAACTAGGCATCTAGATGGAATCATTCTTCTATGCATTATTCAGTGTAAATAGTGATGTGGGACAGGTTTCTCCAGAAGGCAATTGGTGCTAAAATAGCTCACTTAGATAAGTGAGATAACTCTCAATCCAGAAATATCTGTTAGGGCATCTCATTCAAGATACAGAAGACTCCAGTCAGTTTCCAAACAAACTGTTTCTCCTTGGAAGGTGAGTTTACTCTGATTTCTGCAGAATTGCACATAGCAGGTTCCGTCCTGCTGTGGAACCACAAAGGGGACCCAGAACCACTCACTGTCCACAGGATGTCCTGGTACCGAATTAAAAGCCGCACAATGTGYGCGGTGGTGGCGGCTGCTTGCATTTCTTGTTGGTTTGCACGTTTCCCTTTGTAGATGAAGAGRTTGGGTGCAACAATCATAGACACGTTCCACAAATTCATCTTGTTTTTCCCTTCATTAGCAACCACCTTCTTCAGGAACTGAAGAAAGGCCTGGAAAAAAATGGAATACTTCTTTAGTCTCAGGAAAAAATCTACTTCTGAAATGCAGCATTTTCAACTGCACGTCTGGCTGCTATACTTGCACTTAGAAGGTGAAATTTAGCATTTTTTTTCATTGTATTTGGATTACTCTGATATTTGTTGGTACAACAACCAGTGTCAACCACAGAGGAACAGTTAATGTTATCAAAGTACACATTAATAAATAATCTATCGCATGGGGCACAATCCCAAATTTATAAGGCAAATACAGTGTCTACACTAAGGCTCTGAATCCTATAGCAGAGGTATGATGTGCATGTATTGCAAGGGAATAGGTGTTTTCTTCATAGATTACCACGAGTCCATTTTGATGTATCTGACCAATGCTTTTTGCAGCACAGTGTCACTGTGGTGATCAGTCTCTCTTCAAATGTGCACCAGTCCTACATCTAATACAACCTGAAGAATCTCTGCCAGCAAAACCCAAAGTTTTATTCTGGCATAGAAGAATAAAAGAAATAGAAGCAAGAATAACTCAGTGGTTRTTCACTGATGYGACTTCTGCAYATGCTTGGSAGGGTCAAAGGAAATTAATTTCCCYTTTTGGGTAGTTTATTCAGAATTTTGCTTGAATGACTGAATAGCATAGACTGCAGCTATGGTAAGAGCTGCAGTCTCCCCATGAGTCCTTCTGCAATTGYTCTGGTTTCAGCTGGGATACAGTTAATTTTCTTCCTTGTATCTGGTACAGGGCTGTGTTTTGGATTGAGGATAAGAATAATGTTGACAACACAMTGATGTTTTAGTTGTTGCTAAGCAGTGTTTACACTCAGTCAAGTGTAATCTTTAGCTTCGCAAGCTGCCCTGCCTGCAAGGGGGCTGGGGCTGCACAAGGAGTTGGGARGGRACACAGCCTGGAGAGTTGACTCCCACTGATCCAAGRGATATTCCATACCATACAGTGTCATGCTCAGTATCCAAACTGTGGGGAAAACTAGTCTGGACCCACTGCTCAAGAACTGGCTGGGCATCAGTCAGTGAGTGGTGAACAACTGCATATGCATCACTTGTTTTGCGTGTTCTAATTAATTTATTATTGTTTTCCTTTTATGTCCTATTAAATAGTTTTTATCTCAACCCATGAGTGGTTTTTTTTACCAAATAAAAAAATTTCCCCTGTGYGCAGAGAGAAACAAAGGAATGGCTTTGGGGTGCTGTGCTGGCTTTAGCTGGGGTAGAATTAATTTTCTTCATTGTGACTGGTACGGGACTGTGTTTTGGATTTGTGCTGAACACATTGCTAATAACATAGAGACATTTTTGCTGTTGCTGAGGAGRGCTTGCTTAGAGCCAAGGCCACTTCTGCTTTTTGTACTGCCACACTGGTGAGGTGCRTGAGAAGCTGGGAGGRAACACAGCTGGGACAGGTGACCARTGGAATATTCCAGATATAYRACATCATGCTCAGTATAGAAAGCTGGGAGGAAGATGAAGGAAGGGGRGAYTTTTGGAGTGATGGSGTTTGTCTTCCTAAGTAACTGTTACACGTGATGAAGCCCTGCTTCCCTGGAGATGGCTGAACACCTGCCTACCCAYGGCAAGTGGTGAGTTCCTTGGTYTGCCCTGCATGCAGCCRCAGCTTTTGKTTTCCCTAATAAACTKTATTTATCTCAACTTATGAATTTTCCAGCTTTTACCCTTCTGATTCTCTCCCTGATCCCATTGAGGAGGGAATGAGAGAGAATCTRCATGGGATGGGSTGCTGGCTGGGGTTAAACCATGACAGGTATTTAGCTGCCTGCTGGGTTAAACCATGAGAACCRTACCATTTCAACCACTGTCTTGGTAACCAGACACTGTAATTAAAACATTTTTTCAAACCTAAGAATTGTAAAATACAAACTTTGCTAGAGAAATTTCTAAAATTTCATTATAGAGAGAGTGGAGCTGCATAGAGAGTTTTGTTATCACTTCTATTTTTGTGCACAAGCCTAGTAATAAAGACTACTCCTCTAGCACGTGTTTTACATATGAATCTCCACACCAAAATGAACTCTGGCAGCAGAAAAAGCTCCCATTCTTTGCAGAGCCCTGTTAGACCTCCAGGTGCTTTGAAGACAGTTTTTGTTCTTGTCCCTTTTTACTGTACAAATAAATACAGRTAAAGAACTCATAAAGTTGTATCTCAACTGACTAGTGAAAGACTTTTAGAGGGGGATCTGCATGGTCCTTAGGAGCAGGGGACCTGATGGGGGTCCCCAGGAACCTTCTTCACACAGGTTTCCTTTGCACAGAAATAAGCCCAAGGATGCAGCCAGTGTCCCTTAGCTGCAGTCAGATGTGGGAGCTGCCAAGCACCCAAAATGCTTGTAACCACTGTGTCTATATCAGGAAGAAGCACATGGGGATGGGCATGGGTTTGTAAGGCAAGCCAGATGAGGGTGAGCTCCTGATATCTGTGCTACAAATGTATCTTTTAACTTTTGACTACTTCCTGCAGCCTGGTCCTGCAGCACCCTGGAAGCCCTTCCAGTACCAGGAATGCACTAGGCAACCTCCCAGAGGGCAGCTTCCTATTTAAATCCATCCTRGAGGATTTCAGTTATACAGAAAACCCAGAAACTGGACCTCCTTTGTCCAAACTAAGTAAAGAATGTTCCTCTTTGAATGTTTCCTCTTTGAAAAGGGTGTTTCATAATAAATGATGCCTGAGATATAATGGTTGGATACCCCCAGCAAATATTTCTTAATTGCTTGTAAAAGAAATGACAGCCAGGGAACTTGAACTACTTTTCAAGGAAATGATCAAAACACAGAAGAATACTTTTCTGGTACAGCATCTGAAAAAAAGAGTCTCTCATTTAAAAGTCAAAAGCACCACAGATGGCAGGTGATAACAAATGAGGAGCTTACCTTGGCTGTGTCTCTGTTGGCTTCAGGCATCAGCATGATCAACAGATGCAAAGCTTGTAGTTGTAACTTGATCTTGGAGATTTCTAAGGATATGAATATTTAATATTTTTGAAATCCCAACTGCAATTCTTTTGTCCTAAAATCCTTATGTATCAGCAGTTCTACAAATACCAACTAGTKCCTGGTTGAGAATGGCATGCCTACTGCTGATCAATCACACACTTTTCCCCAAATATAAAATCAACCTAAAGAGTGGGTTTTTCCTCATGATCTTGGATCTTTGTCACACGGTGACACAAGGCTCTGTAAAATTCTGTCTACATAGTAACAATTCAGTATTTTTCAGTACTAGTGTTTCTCTTAGATATCTGTATACCTGTTGTAGGGAATAAAGTCACTATTCTGCAGCGACATCTCCCGCCCAGCCTTCTCCAAACTGCTGAGCCATTTAACTGCATGCAGCCTGACAAGGAGCACACTCAGGGATGTGAAGGAGATTGGAAAGGCATCACCTTCTTCTGCCCTTTAAACCACTCATGGAGTCACTGAAAGCATGGCTGTAACCTCATGTAAAAATCCTCAGTTTTCTGCACCAATTTGCTAATAAATTCACCATCCTGAGATTTTTAGTCTGCCCTAGCTCAAGTGACTTTACAGTGAAGTCATAGGTATGGCAAGGTACAAYTGCATTCTTCCTGGAAGAGAAATGAACAAAATGTACTGAGATTGAGAGGGCGTATGTACACTGAAAACAAAACCCAACTGCCTGCACCTTTCTGTGCTCACACATATCTCTGTACCAACGATCTGACCTCCACATAAACCTTAAGAGAAATGAAATAAATCCAGTAGAATATCAGATAAAGGTCAGTGATTTGAGTTTGCCTTGCAGRACTTTTTGAAACCTATAATTAATGTGAATCAGAGTCTATATATGAAAGTCATTGCTCAGTCAKTGTTTACTCACAAATTTCAAATTTTACTTTAAACAGTTGTGTTATTCACACAACAAACCTATGCTATTAGCTAAATGCAGACCTATTTTTTCATTTGAAAACAAAATCYTGCAGAAAATTAAAACATTTAGGCAAAGCACTGGGCTTGTTTTTCTCCCTACTTCAGGGAGAGAAAAAAATAAATTACATTATTTTTCGCTATATACTGCAGAGAGAGAGAGAAAAAAGTAACATCTACTCTTGCATTTATCATATTATCAGTCCACATTAACTCCATTTCCACATACTTTCTACTAGTGTGATGAAKGCAGGCAGATATTCTACTGTGAAGAGTGGGCTTGGGAGTTCTCTTATAAACATTTTCAGCAGTCCCGCTGCATCGTTATTTCGCACTTGGTCCCAGTCAAAAGTGTCTTCATAAAATTTTGCCTCAAGTTCTTGATGAAGATTCTGAAAGGCAAAAGAAACATTTGGCCTTTAATCACTGCTGCTGATCCAGCAGTTTGCGATCACTTCAGAAATCCCATTACAAGYCGAGGGCAGGTTTGCACAGAACTTGACCTAAAGCAGCCCTAAACCAGTGACAGCCTAGGTASAGCCATGAGGATTTCAGAGCAGGTTAACAAATCAAGTTCCTGCAGATATTTGGCAACCCAGGCTAAATTTGGGCTGCTATGGCTACATTTGTGAACCATCTTAAAGCAAGGCAATTYTGTGCAATGTCTTAGAACTAGAAGCTGAAAACTCAGTTAACACAGGTTTGTTTTTGTTTAAGACACTCTCCAGAGGTTTTGACCCTTCAATCACAAAGAAGTGGTGTTTCTTCCTCACTTGTCAGTAGACTTGCTAGATAGTCTGAATACATGGGCCTTGAGCAAATGGCTTTAAAATCAGGTCTTCCCATTTTCAAAGGGAAGTTTTATGTTAGGATTATTAGTTGGATTGTAGTCAAATTGTAGAAAAATACAGGTAYGAAACCATTAGTGTCAGAAAAACATTCATGCAAAAGATCCCCAAAACAACCTCAAACTTCTAAAAATGCAGGAGAGGTTTAAGATAGAATTGATGATGACACCGTTTTGGGTTCCCATTTAATCCCCTTGTTCTTCAATGGCAGCACTTTGTTCCATAACAAAGAGGACTATTTAGTTCTGGAGGGTCAGTGTTCAACACACGTGTGAATTGGAAATACTCAGCAGGAACAGAATTTGGCTTCAAACCCAGATCACTCTTTGAAAAATGCAATCTCCTCAAGAAACTGTTGAGTTAAAAAGACTGAAGGACATTATTGTAATATAAGGATATCCATAAATAATGTACGTTTCACAATTATTCTGGCCAAAYACTGTCTTATCCATAGGAGGTTTGTTGCTGCTTTTTATGAGACCATTTATGACAAAATATATCTGTAGCAAATATTCAGGTTTCAAGTCATGTTTTTGTCAGATGTACTTAAATATTATGCAAAAAGTTCAGTCCATTCAGGCAGAAAAGCTTTCAGAAACGAATTCTGTTTACCATGTCTCACATGAATAGAAGGAAATTACATATCAAATACAGCCMCACATAATGAAGTAGAATGGTTGCAAAAACGGAAGTAGAAAGTCGTTGAGGATTTGGCATATAATGTTACAGGCTCATTTTTACTAGCACATTTTACTGTTTTTAATCTGGGCTATCTCAGCTTCCTCTGTATTCACATCCTTTGCACATAATCGATACAAACACCAAGATTGAATTCTGACCTGTAACTGAGTGGAAATGTGGAACAGAAATCCTCACCTCATTAAAAGCACAAGAGGACAGAATTCTACTCCACATTTTTTCTGCTGAGAACTAGGAAAAAGCCACAAAAAYAGAAAACAAGATTTTGGAAACACRTTTATATATATTTACACTTAGGTATRTATATCTCCACATAGGTAAGCATATATGTATATTTTATACACTCAATTCCCTCCCTCCCCTGTCTCTGTATGCGTCTAATACTTTCAAAATATGTGCTGCCWTTTTTTTTTTAATGTGACTGATCCTTCACTAGACTATCATACAGTTTTGGTTCACTGGAGCTTTTGTTACAGACTAAAACTTGTATTCATTTCTTCTATTCTTTGTTTTATARGAGTAACCTTTAATCATTTCCATATGCCTTTTCTTTCTCCAAACAAGACTGAAATAAAGTTGGAATGCCCTCAAGTACTAATGTCATAATAATGTATGAAGGCTTTTGAAAGATGAAATCTGGATCTGTTTTCAAAAAATCTCTCTTGTTCATTGGCTTGCTGGACAGACTTAAATGAAATCAAAACCCAAATAATTCAATGGTTTCATACAGGCAGTTTAACTTATCACGCAGTATAGGGGAGTAGCATGTAAAGTCCCAGCTCACAGCAGCTCTCTGGACATAGGTTGTGAAAAAGAAATGAACAAGACACAGCACAGTGCAAAGAATATGGAAATTATTGAATTAGAGCACAGCCCTGCTGTGTAATTSCCATGGAGAGGTTGGAAAAATCTGAGATAGTGTGAAATAACATTCAGGCATTTATACAAAAAAATGAGGAAGCCGAGAAGTACAAGGGCAAGTTACGGGCTCCCTTCTGCAAGATGTGGTACTTTTCAAGACTCTGGGTGGTTTTATCAATGCACTGAGACAAAGGAGCTTGGGTGGTGCTGCCTGTCTTTGGTGTGTTTCATGTAATGCTGCTTTTTCTTATTTCTTAGCCATTTTTTATGATCCTAGCCCACCAATGGTTAGCAATCCCAAATATTTGGGCAGTTCCACAATATTGAGACTTCCTCCCTCAGAA